>NC_041389.1:249312758-249356063 GCF_002162155.2 Triticum dicoccoides
GGGCCCTCTGGGCTGACGGCGGGGCGGCACGGCAGGCGAATGGCGGCATGCCACGTGGCGGCGGCGGGGCGACCCGGACGTGTCCGGCTGCGGCCGGACGTGTCCGGTGGCGACGGGGACGAATCTGCTAGGGTTAGGGGGGAAATGATCCGGAATTTCGGGGGAGAGGGCATATTTATAGGTAGAGGGAGCTAGGTGAGTCCAAATGAGGAGCGGTTTTCGGCCATGCGATCGTGATCGAACGACCGAGAGCATGGAGGAGAGTTAGATGGGTTTTGGGCCACTTTGGAGAGGTGTTGGGCTGCAAAGAGAAGGAGGCTTTTACGGTTACCCGGTTAACCGCTGGAGTATCAAATGACCTCCAAATGGCATGAAACTTGACAGGCGGTCTACCGGTGCTATACCAAGGCCGCTTGGCAAACCTCGGGCCATTCCGAGTAAGTTTAATACCCGCTCACAACAGAAGACAAAAGGGAACGCCGGATGACATAGGAGTGCCGGATTGCAAAACGGACAACGGGGAAAATGCTCGGATGCATGAAACGAACACGTATGCAAAATGAAATGCACATGATGACACGATATGAAATGCAGATGATGACATGGCATAATGCAACACGCAAGCAAATGACATGGCAATGACGGCGAATAACTGGCAGACACCTGACGCATCGAATCCGGGGCGTTACAGTAGAGTCTTGAGCTTTGAGCTTGAGCCAATCATTTTGTCCTTAGCATTTTGAGGGATCCACTTTTCTCATCCATGCCATGCCAATCATTGAGCTTTCCTGAAATATTTATCTTGAAATAGCATTAGCTCAATGACATATATGTTGTTAGGAATTACCAAAACCACCCAGGGATAGTTGCACTTTCAATCTCCCCCTTTTTGGTAATTGATGACAACATATGGATCAAAGCTTCGAGAAATGATAATAAGATTAAAAAACATTCGCTTTGAGAAGTATGTGATAAGTAAGATCTCCCCCTAAATTTGTACCCTATTTTAAATTTGCTTTGGACTGCAAATGCACAATGAGTTAGGATCATGAGTCACTCTTCCATGTCACATACGTCTTGGTGGAGCACTCAAAATGATAATAACTAAACACATGCACTCATCACCAAGCAAAGTGAATGATCATATGAGGATATAAGAGATAATATCATCCAACAACCATTAATGTAGCATAGCATATGATCAAACACGTGATCATCCAAGTATCTCACAAAAGGCATAATGTATCAAGCAAACAAGCAAACACACGAAAAATGAAGGTCAACCACCAAAAACAAGAGAGAAGAAAAGCAACACTCTCTCTTGAAGCCTATGATCTATACATTTTTCTCCCCCTTTGGTAACAAGTTACCAAAAAGTTCACAAAAATGCATAGTGTTAAACGACTCTCAGGCTTGGTCTTCATGAGATGGTGTAGAGATGGCTCCAAGGACGAAGGCTTCTATTGATGTAGCTGGAGCTGGTGGAGTGGCTACTGGAGCTAGTGCAGATGATGTAGCTCTGTTGTCTGGAACAGGCACTGCAGCAGATCTCTGTCCTCTGGGCACTCTAGAAAAAGCATCTGTGGTAGACTTGCCCTTCTTCTCCTCCACATCCTCCTGAAGTTGCTCAAGTGAAGTTTGGATCTCAGTAACTTTGACATCAAGAGCATAAAACTTTTGCTCTATGATTCTCTCCAAGCTCTCCTGGTTTAGAGTCAGGGTGGCCAAGCCCTTCTCCATCCTCAAGGTGGAGGCAATCAAGTAGCCAAGCTGATCTTGCTTGCTCTTCAAGAAAATTTGAGATGCCTCTTCAGCAGTTGGCATCTTAGCAGCTTTCTCAGCCCTTGCTTTCTCTTTCTTCTCTTGTGCTTGCACAGATGATGGTTCATTTTCATCCATCACAATGGTGTTGTCCTCAAAATCAGGGTAGATGGGCAGGTGCTCCTTGTCCAAAAGATATGTGCCTGTGCCCATCTTGGAGTTTATGAGCTCTTGAATGTGTGGGGCATATCCACAAGATCTCTTCTGATCAGCAGCAGTCCTTTTGATTGTTTCCACAATCAGACTCCTGACTTTGAATTTCTGAGGCACATCAAATATATGCAGCAAGTTGATTGCATGGCCTCTGATCATCTTGTGATCACCTGACTTGGGCAGCAAAGTGTGCCTTAAGATCCAGTTGATAGTAGGCAATCCTGACAACAGGTAATGTACAGATCCAAACTTATGTGTCTCTAGTGCAGCATCTGGGATCTCTCTGTACATGTGAGCCATAGAGTGTTGGTCTTTCTTCTTCTTGGCATAGACATCCAAGTCATCCTCATTCTCTCTTGGAGCATTTATCAACTCAGGCCATTCTTCAACTGTGGATTGGTACCTAGTACCTTCAGACATCCAGACAATTTTCCCATCTGGGTAGAAGTGAGCTGTGGTGCAAAACTACATAATGAGCTCATCATTCCACTTGGTGAGCTTCTGGCCAACAAAGTCATCTACTCCACAAGCATTGAAGATGTTATACACTCCTGGACAATGATCTTCATTGATGTACTCCCAGTCAACCTATCTCATGTCACATACTATGGGCTTCTTGTCAAGCAAAACTGTCTCATAGAAATCTTGCTGTTCCTTAGTGTGGAACCTGTAGTCCACTGCAGTTCTTCTTCTGACAGCATAGGGATCAGT
Source organism: Triticum dicoccoides (assembly GCF_002162155.2). Taxonomy (NCBI): domain Eukaryota; kingdom Viridiplantae; phylum Streptophyta; class Magnoliopsida; order Poales; family Poaceae; genus Triticum; species Triticum dicoccoides. Next base: position 249,315,444 of record NC_041389.1, read on the forward strand.
CTATCTCCAGAGTCTCAGTCCTGCATCCTTCCTGAGCTTCATATCCTATGCAACTGGATGAGCATCACTGTGATCAGGGATCTTGGGCTTCAACTTTCTCAAAACAAGTGTTTCATCTTCTTCATCATCTGCAGCCTCAGGCACTGGGGCCTTGTTCTTCTCTTTAGCTGGAATATTCCTAGTGTTCCTCTTAGGTGCAGACTTGGGCTTAGGAGCAGCAGCCTTGGGAGCATCTTTGGGCTTAGATGGAGCAGCCCCTGATCTTATAGCATCTCCCATCAGCTTCTGAGCTTTAGGTGCTGGTGCAACATCCTCGTCCTCTTCTTCTTCCATCATTGAGGGCTTTCCAACAACTCTGGCCATTCTCTTCTTGACCCTTTCTTTCCTTTTCTTCTCAGCCACAACTGGTTCTTTGGGTTTAGATCCCAAAGTCTCTTGAGTGGATGCTCTGGCCTTTGACATAGGAACTCTTCTTGCTGGAATCTTTGTTTTCATTCCTGGCTTTGTGGTAGCAGCTGTGCCATACTCCTTCTTCAGCACCTTATTCTTTGAGGTGGCCTCATCCTCTACAGCAACATAGTCCTCATCTTCAGAATCTGAGGTTTTATTCTTCCTTGCCCTGGTTGCTGCCTTGGGCAAATTGCTGGGTGTGATCCTGCTACCCTCATCATAACTGCTAGAGGGACTAGTGCCCACACTCATATGAGCTTGCTCCTCAGACTTGTTCTGACTGTCACTCTGATCTGACATGATGCAAACTCTAACAGCTGACCCTGTGAATAGATGTAGATGAGGTAGAGTAGATGAGCATCACAAAACACAGAGGTTTTTGCAAAAATTGAGTCAAAAATTGAGTCAGACCGAGAATCACATGTGCAATGGCCTAAGCCAAATCGGTGAGACCGATTTCTACAACTCGGTCGGTCCGAGATGAATTCGGCGAAAACCTAACCCTAAATTTTCAATCCAAGACTAATCTATGGAGTAGTTTTGCTGGATAGGAAGATTTCAGACGTGGTAAGATTTATGGCAATGCAATGTGCTAGGAATCGGAGTTAAGAATAGCACAAAGTTCAAATCCATACCCTAATGCAAACCTCAATGTGTACGGTCAGACCGAGTCACAGTTTGGTGGCACCGAGACTGCTAGGGTTTCACAAAGTCCTGAACTCGGTCACACCGATTTGCAATTCTCGAGTCAGACCGAGAATCACATGTGCAATGGCCTTGGCCAAATCGATGGAACTGATTTCTACAACTCGGTTGGTCCGAGATGGTTTCGGCGGAAACCTAACCCTAAATTTTCAATTCACAACTAAATTGTGGAGTGTTTTTGCTAGATAAGATGAACTCAATCGTGGCAAGATACATGGCAAAACAATGTGCTAGGAATTCGGAGTGGAGTTAGCACAAGGATCAAGTCCATACACTAGTTCGGCGATGGACTTGCTACGGCGGCAACGGCGGAGAAGAATCCCGTTGACAGCGACGGAGACCAGCGGCGGGAGGTCGCTGGCGATGAGGAGGACGATCTAGAGACCCGATGAGGCAGAGCAGGCTGTGCGCCGGCGAAGGGTTTTGAAATTTTTTCCAAAATTTGACCCGTGAGTATAAATAGCCTAACCCTGTCAGTGTGACCGAGTGGAACAACTCGGTGGCACCAAGATGCATAACTGCAAGCAGTTACTGCAACTCGGTGTGACCGAAAAGTTCAAATCGGTTGCGCCGAGATTGAAAACCTAGATCAACTTAGTGATCTCGGTATGACTGAAAAGGTTGAATCGGTCAGACTGAAACACACAAAGAGGTTTTGGAAGTTTAAGTCTATGACGAATCGGGGACTTTGAGTGCTCCTCACACACAGTGGTTCGAATCTGACTTGATCAAACTTTTTGATATAGCATGAATAGAGTTTGAGACAAGAAAAGCATAGATAGCTAGAGAAGGTTCTTAGGCCTTCTTGTCCATCCACTTGGCAAAATAAAAAGAAACCAAACAATCAAAGCTACAAGTGGATGTCCTCGAATGAGTAAATTATGCGACCAACATGCTCACACAATAAAATGGCAAATGAAATATGTGACAAAGCATGCACACACAATTCTTGCATCTATCAAGCAATTGGCGATGACTAGGTCATCTATATATGAGTATATTGACTTAGGACTCAAATGAGAACATTTGATCATAGGTCATACTCATCGTTTAGGCACAAGTCACTACAAAAAAAAAGACACATCCGTGACATTTTGGGCCGAACGAATTTTTTTTCTGTCATACATATGACACTTCTATGACGATAATTGTGACAAAACCCGGTACCATCATAGATGTGATGGGCTCCTACTTCTATGACAAAAAATCATGACAGAAAATGGGCTTTTCTTCCTGGGCGGGCCGGAGACGCAGCTGCACGACATTCTTTGGGCCGTCCATGACGTAAAAAACCATGGTAGAAGCGAGGGCGAGGAAAATTTCAGGGAGTTCCCAGTTACGGTGGGAGGTCGGGGCCCGAGCGAGATGCACGTTCCTCTCGTACACGTACGCGCGTGTGTGCGAGGCGTTGGCTCTAACTGAACCCGAGCGAGGCATTGGGCTCTAACTGAACCCGAGCGATTGCACTGCAGGCTACGCGTTACTGAACCCGAGCAATCGATCGATGGTTGTTAACTGAACCCGATCGAATGATTCCTTCGCTACTGCTGCTAACTGAAGCCGTTCGATTGGATGAAGAGTGAGCGTTGCAGGGGGGGTTGGATGAACAGTGAGCGGTGGCGTTGCCTCTAGATGAACAGGACCCCATGGTGTGGTGGAGGGCTAGATGAATAGTAGACGGTGGAGGGGTGCCCGTGGAGGGGTGGTTGAACAGGACCCCGTGGTGTGGAGGGCTGGATGAACAGTAGACGGTGGAGGGGTGCCCGTGGAGGGGTGGTTGAACAGTAGCCGATGGAGTAGCGCGCGGTGGAGGCTGGATGAACAGGAGCCCGTGGAGGCTGGAGGAGGTCGACGGTAGCCCGTGGAGGCTGGAGGAGGTCGACGGTGGAGACGAACAGTATCCCGTGGAGTCCCGTTTTGCGGTACGCCACACCCCTCCTGATGAACAGGACCCTTGTTTCGACTGTAGGAGGTCTGTTTTGTCCGTTTTGCGGTACGCCACACCCCTCCCGATCAACAGGACCCTCGTTTCGATGTAGGAGGTCCGTTTCCTCTGTTTTGCGGTATGCCACACCCCTCCCGATCAACAAGACCCCCGTTTCGACCGTAGGAGGTCCATTTTCTCCGTTTTGCGGTACGCCACACCCCTCCCAATCAACATGACCCCCATTTCGACCGTAGGAGGTCTGTTTCCTCCGTTTTGCGGTACGCCACACCCCTCCCGATCAACAGGACCCCGTTTCAAACATGGCCGGTCGAACACAAGGCCGTTTCCTCCGTTCTACGGTATGCCAGGCCTCGTTTCCATTGCCTATTCCGTCCAAGCCCTCCCGATGAACACGACGACGCATTCCGTTCCGACCCAGCCTGTTGGCTCCCACGCGTTCTGTTGCCTCCCGATGAACACGACGCATTCCGTTGCCTCCCCATGAACACGACACATTCTGTTGCCTCCCCGTGAACATGAGGCATTCTGTTGCCTCCCCATGAACACGACGACGACGCTATTTCTCCGTTGCGACCCAGCCATGTACACGAGCCCTCGCCGTACGTATGCGCGAGTAGGCGTTCGAGACCCCGCCCGTATGTACATATACGTGGCCGTATTTTCTTTCTTGCACCCTGGCCGCTGTATGTACGTGTACATGCTACGTGCGCGCCTCTACTACGACACGTATGCGCCTCTACTACGACACGTGTGCACCTCTACATTGACCAGTATATATGTATGTACACGTTCGCGACCAGAATGACAACGCTACATACGCTTCGACCAGGTGGGTCCGACTGTCAGGCACTTCCTTGCCTATGAAGATGTAGCTGGTGGGTCCCAGCAGTCAGGGGGGCGAATCATTTTGGGTTTTTTTGCCCGGACGCACTTCCTTGCGTGCGAAGATGTAGCTGGTGGGTCCCAGCAGTCAGGGGGGCGAATCGTTTTTTTGCTCGGACGCACTTCCTTGCATGCGAAGGTGTAGCTGGGGGTCCCAGAAGTCAGGGGGGAAATGTTATTTTCGCGAAATACGGTGGCCCGTCCGGTGGGTCCCAGCAGTCAGGGGGGAAACTTTTTTTTGTGAAATAAGGTGTCCCGTCCGGTGGGTCCCTGCTGTGAGGTGGAGGAATTATTATTTTGCGCGTAATAAGGAGGCACTTCCTTGCGGCCGCCGTGGACCCAGCTGTCAGCCTCTCCACGTACATTACTCTTCTCATGGAAGTTGGTCGTTGACCACATTGACCACACCGCGATGAGAGCACCAGGGCGGTGGACGACGGCGAGTCCTAGGAAGGGGACGGCGCAGAGCCGGGGAAGACGCAGCAGTGGAAGCCCGCACGGAGAGGAGTATGAGGGTTCACTGGTTCGGTTGCTGTGTGGGGCTGCCGTCGCCGCAGAATAACAGGGGGTGTGGGTGAGTGGAGGGATGGCCTGGCCAACGGTGGGAGTAGTATGGGGGCGGTGAGGTCTCTGCGGCATCACAGCCGGCCACGGGAGGCAGGAGCAGGCGGCACGACCGACGCTGCTTTGGGCGGCTGGACCAAGAAGACTAGAGGTTGAAGAAGCACTACGGCCGTTGGATGGACATCGTACGGTCACTGAAGCTAGAATCGTTTATATTGACTAAGTTGACAAAGCGCTTGGTACGCTCCAACTTAGTAGGCCCACAGGTCAGCCTTCGAAATGGTGCGCCCCAGATGTCAGGGGGAGGAATCATTTTTTGGGCGGCTAAAGCTAAGAATATCCGAGATTGAAGAAGAAGCACGACATCTGTTGGATAGACATCCAACGGCCACTGTTGCGAGAACCGTGTGTTGACTATAATAAGTTGACAAAGCCTTGCATACGCGTCAACTTATTTTTTTTGGGGACGTGTCACTTAGTAGGCCCACAAGTGTGTGGCAGAGAACTTATTGCCCATTTGCGTTTTGTAAGAATGTACAACCCATTTTTGAATTCTAATGGAATTTACAACGGCCCATTTACAGTTTGTTAAAAGTACAGCCCATTTTCTAGCTAGGACAACGATTAATAATTTCAACCAATCATTGAAGACAGAATTCAATAAAATTTCCCACATTTTGATGGGATCCGAAATTTCTAGTCAGACTAAATATAAATTTGTATTACGTAAAAATCCAACGAAACATTGCGCGCGCAACAATGAAAATTTATAATTTTCAAAATCCATAAATAATATTTTATAAACTAATTTAGTGTTTGGTGCATTTTTTTATAGTTACTGCCCAGTTTTTATAATTATATCCCATTTATTATTTTTTAAACCCATTTTCCTGTTAAGCCTAATGCATCCCTCCTAGGAAAGATTTGCAGCCCAGCGGGGCGGAGAATAACAAGTTGACCTTGCCTGGGTATTCCTCAAAAAGACATATAGCTGGGCTAGCCATTTTCATCTTGAAAAAATTAGTATCTGGGCTGGATATCTGGCCTGGGCTAGATGGGCCATAGCCCGCCCAGTTAATACCCTGCTCTCCTCTGAACAACAATGAAATCATCGCCAAGAAAAACTCTGCAGTGCTCACGCTTCAAAAACACAAATACTGCTCGAGCTGCTGGGTCCCAGCTGTCGGCCGCACCATGTGCAATTCTCTCATTTATATTGACTACGTATGTTGACAATGGTGTGGGACCGTGATTTCAGGAATCTAGGAGAAAGCAAAAAATATATATATAGTTGTATGTAATAAGGAGGCACTTGCGTACGTACGGCTATGGCCCTAGTGGGTCCCTAGTGTCATCCAGTCAAAATAAAGTCATCTCCTAAATCCTCATGTTCATTGACAATGTTAACAATGCTCGGCGCCACAGCGAGCGCAACAACTCGAAGGACAACGGAGAGGGCCTCGCGGGCCCTACGGATGGTCTGATACAGCGCCCGCTGCTCATTCAGGAAGCCAGGATCATCGGACACCTATGAGCTAATGAGCACCTTCGAGAAACTGAGACGGCATGAAACGGTAAGGCCATGCTTGGGAGCTCTGGTTTATTTCAAACCTGTATTAACATACAAGTGTAATTTACTCGTCATTGGAAACAACGCGTAAAATAGAGGCGTAATGAAACTGAGGGCCCGAGGTCTGTAAGTAAAACCGGTGGGTTACGCGTGTAATTTGAGAGACCAGTGTATATTTTACGAGCACTGCTATATGGACGACATTACCAAATGATACATGCATGACGTGCGTATCATGCCATCCATGGGCAAGGCTGAAACAGCAGCTAGCAGCTAGATTAGCAATCGTCCGAGTGTCGTTCAACATTTTTATCGTGTGTGAAGTACTTCCGATATTTTACTAATCGAAATCAACCAACCAAGCGCCTTCGCCCGAGACCATCCGCTTTAATTTACAAGCGTCAGTTTTACAAGCGGTTTTGGTTGGAAAACGATGATCCAATCACGGCCTAATATCATGAGTTGGTCGGAAGATCATATGGTTTCACGTCTAACCTACCCGACTTGTCGTATAGGCTATGAATGAAACATCAGACGATGAACCTCTTAAGCACGGAAACAACAGAAGAGGATGATCTTCTTAACAAGCAAATCACTGGCATTAGATCGACATGCAAAACAATACGAAGCATTATTCTCAGGAGGCACGGTGAACAGCTCGTGATGCCGCATGCCACAACATTCCAAGCTCAACTTTGCAATCAAACATAAGGCCTGGCATTACATAGACAATATTCAGAACAAACTCTTAACACAGGAATATCTCAGCAGAGTAACTATTTACTTCTAAACTGAACACATGAATAAGAAAAAACACTCGACGCTGCTCACAGCAAGGGCGTCCCACTCAAAAATATCAAATGCATGTCTTCTGGCTAACATCAATGAGCAAATTTTGACAAGGTTTTCCAATTCCAATATATTAAACTAACGTCTTCTTGCTAACATTAATGATTAAACTTTGACAAGCTTTCCCATTCAAAATATGTAATTCCTATGATCGTGGAGTCCTGTCGTAGCTTCTTGTACTTGTTTGGGCACTTTTTTCCCAGGGTACTCCACGTGTTGTTAAATTGCCAATGGTCTCTACAGACTAGTCATGTCACCGGTGTCTAATAATACTTTGTAAAGCTTCTCGGTCATTCCTTCTGTAATGTAGTGCAGACAGTGACTGCTCCTTTCTGCAAAGTGGAACGACCAATTGGACCCAGTAATGCAGCAGTTTGCCTTGGACACATTGGCTCCTTTTGTGCAGTTCAACTAAAATCGAAGTCGGAATAAAACCGAGCTTTAATTTTGATATCCCTGTAAGCAACAATAGGTATAAGGGAAATAATTACTGAGAAATAACGATTGATAACTTGTACTCCCAGAAGAAAAGCATCTACTGATCTACTTTATCTTAATGGGAAACAAAGCAGGAGAGTAGCAATTGTCCATCAGTGTGATTCATTCATATTGACTGAGACATTATCTTAACAATGCCTTGTTTCAACATGTATAGAGAACGACAAAGCAGAAAAGTACCATTCCTAAAACAATGCAACTGATTCATTTTAACAGAGACATTATCTTAACAATACCTTGGTTAAACATGTAGAAAGAAATACAAAGCAGGATAGTACCATTCCTAACAAGTGTTGCAGTTTTGAACTAAGATTCAATAGTTAATTAATTCTGAGAGTGGCTTTGCTTAATTTTACCAGCGGCATTAGATTAACGAAAAGCATAAACAATTCCAGGGGAGAGTGGGCGCAACAACAGTATGTGCTTCCATCTACTTATAAAGGGGGTGATGCAGAGTTTGTTGTAACAAAGCAACACGCATCATGTCTGGGTTGGTCCCATTTTTGTTCACTACTTAATGGGAAAAGATAGCAATACAATAGCTTCAATTCAATATTTATTTAAAATAGTACCAATACAAGTAGCACAACATCTCAAAGCACACTGCACAATCATGTGGATGAAGGCCTGTACTGACCATTCATGAGATGGACAAGATAAAATACGAATCTGCCAACACGAATAGGAAATCCAATCTCGTTTTGTGCAGTTGCACTGAAATCAAGCAAAGTGTTTCGCGTAGCGAAGCAAAATGTCGCAATAGCAACAAGTTGAATAGATGTCCCTGTTTAAACAGAGGCAAAAAAGGAATCAATTACTAGCTAATAAAGGAGGATGAAACATGCGGCCACAAAAATGGTAATCCCACCAATCCCTAACAAGTGTTGCAGTTTTGAAATAAGATTCAGTAGTTAATTCTGAGAGTGGCATCAATTACTAGCTTATAAAGGGGGTGATGCTGAATTTGTTGTAACAAAGCAACAAGCATCATGTCTGGGTTGGTCCCATTTTTGTTCACTACTTAATGGGAAAAGACAGCAATACAATAGCTTCAATTCAACATTTATTTAAAAGAGTACCAAAACAAGTAGCACAACATCTCAAAGCACACTGCACATCATGTGGTTGAGACCAAGATTTGAAACAACTCGCCACGAAGACTGGAAACAAATCTCGATCTCCTTTTGTGAAGTTCCACCAAAATTAAGCAAAGTCACCGGTGTGACATTCAAGTTGAACTGCACAAAACACTCTTGAAACATAAGTGTTTCGAGTAGCGAAGCAAAATGTCGCAATAGCAACAAGTTGAGTCGATACCCCTGTTTTAACAGATGCAACAAAGGAAACAATTACTTGCCGATAAAGGAGGATGAAACAAACGGTGACAGAAAGAAGCATCTAACTTATCTTGGATGGAAAACAAAGTAGGATAGTAGCATTTATAAAACGGTTGCATTGATTCATATTAACAGAGACATTCTCTTGAAACAACATTCGTTAAAAATGTAATTTACTTTTAACAGTGGCATTGCTTGAATTTTCCGGCGGCATTCTTAGATTAACAACAGCAAAATAGCTGTATGGGACATGCTAGCACCATGTGCGTCAACACATATAAATGGGTGATGCAGAGTATGTAGCCAAGCAGCATATCTGTGTTGGTCACATATTTGTTCTCTTTGAACTTTTTTCCTATGTTAGGGCAGCAAATCTAGTCCTGCACAACCTACCTGACCCCCCAGTTTCTTTCCCTTTTCAACAAAGAGATCGGTTCCTTACAGATGTGTGTACTGGGTTACCCCCTTTTTCCCTTTTCGACCAACAAAGCGGCTGGATAGCCAGTCTATACTACTTTTCCTCCCTCCTTTCCTCATTGAACCACGTCCTAGATTCATGCTCCACCCCACCGCACCCTTCTTTCCTCTTTGAACCAAGACCTAGATTCGACTACAGATCGAAAAAGATCCACATGCAGCTAGAGCAACGACAGTTTCAAAGAAACTTATACTTTAGGTCGTCGGGATGTGGCAAGGCGTGCGGCGGGAGGCCGGATCTGCCCACACTAAGTACGACAGTTAGGAAGAAGGGGTCGGTGGCCTTCCCGCGCAGGCGCTGGGTGAAAGAGAACAGGCATCCGCCAGTGGATTGCCTCCCTCGCCGAAGGCGATAGAGTGAACGTTGCACCTCCTCCCCTTCCCGGTGCGACGGGATACGGACGCCTCCTTCACCAGCTGTGAGGGGGGAGAGAGAGACAAGAGGCCAATGCAATCTTGTTTAGATCTGGTGAAGAGAGGATGAGAGACTGTGAATATAGCAAACCCTAGCAAATGAACGCTGAGACTACAGCGTGTAACATATATGTAGTGCGGCGAGCGTGTGGAGAGTGCAAACCCTAGCGAACAAGCACTGAGGCTCCTACTTATATATATACTACTGTAGTACGGACTGAGCTCCGGTGCCTTCACTGTACCTGCTTTTGGCTGTATGACAGGTGAGCCAGCCACATTTTGGGCCCACCTGTCATAAACCCAAAGGCAGGTGCACTAAGTCAATGAAGCTGCATCCATATAGTACTCTCGTGTATACGACTAATATATACTGGAGTTGTTTTCTTCTTCTCTCCATAACAATCATTTTAAATTGTGTAAGTACGAAATGAAACTCTTTATTTAATGTACAGTGAAGAAAACTAGTACTACTTCCTATGAACTAACGATCCACGCCCACGCGTCCTGGTCGCACTTCCTGTCCTTCACGTGTGGTACACTATCCTCCCTTAAGTGAACAACCACACATGCGCCAAATTATTGGAAACGTGTGAGAGTGTGTACAAATAAAGAATTTTAATTTCAATTATCGGAAAGGTTTGAGAGTATTACAAAGTTTGACTTCAGTCAAATCTAAAATGCAGAGTAAATAAAAATGGAGGCTACTACGTCCATCCGGGTTTTTAGTCCACACCATTTTTTAAATCAAAGTTAATAGCTGGAAAAATAAAATTACAGGGGAGCTGGAGACAAAGTTGTGAGAAGGCTTGGAAATTAATACAAAACTTATGCTCTTAGTACCAACGTCGATCCTTCTTCGAGGAAACATTTGGTTCATAGCCAATTGTGTGATAAAATTGCACCAACGTGAAAGACGACTGCGTCTCCAACGCAACCAAGGTGAACTGACGAATGATATCATCTTTGTGTGTAACAAGCAAAGAGCACTGATGGAAGACAACTTGTTTTTCATTGAAAATCGATCAGCTTCACTAGCCGACGCAACCATGAGGCGCAACCATGAGCATCGATAGGTCATCATGGTGATGCATCATCCATTTGGCATCAAGTTTGGGTGAGGCACCTATGAAGTTCGACAAATCCTCACTGTGGTTTGTTTCTTCTCAGTAATCAAGCTCGAGGAAGGAAGAACCACGTGGCAGAGGACAGTGAGGCGGAACAACAATGGCCATCCAATTTTGTGCAGTTCCACTAAAATTGAGGAAGACATGCCCGGGTATGGAGACACGCATCGCTGTTTCCAAAAATATAAAAAAGGGTTAGCAACGACATCTCAATTGTCAATAAGAATTAATGAAAAGTACACCAACAAACAGAAGCATCATAATTATCTTGATGGGAACTAAACCAGGATACCCGAGAAAAAAAGCATTTCTTCATTTAACCAGTGATAATACTACCACCATATGGACAATGACCGCACAACCACCATGTACTTTTTGTCGAAACAACATGTATACCTCCACCGAGGCATAAATCAGGACAACTTTTCGAGTGGTATTTCCTCTATAATAGTACTAGTAGGTGATGTTGGACCAGCCGACGAACCCTAGCTACTATGCATGGGGAGCTGAGGAGTAGTCGCATAGAAGAAAACCCACACGCAGCAACCTGGGGAGCTGGACCAGTACAAGAAGTTATACCTCAGGTGGGCGAGATGTCGTTTAGGGAGGCAGGCGGGATCTGCCCACACGACGGCAGTGAACAAGGGCGCGGAGGATCTTCGTCCGCGCCAGCGCCGGCTCCGAAAGGATGGTGCACATCGGCTTCCTCCGTCGCCGACAGCGACAACGTCAACGCTGCACCTCCTCACCTCCCACAGCGGACGGGATTCGGCCGGATCTGTGACCACCGGCGAGGAGAGAGATAGAGTGGACACTGTCATCTGGAGAGGGTGAGAGAGCGAGACATGAGAAACTCTATCAAACAATAGGCTATAATGGAGTAAAAAAATCTCTCCATAGCAGTGGTTTTAAATAGAATACGCGCGTTCCCGGGAAAAAGAAACGAAAACTAGCGGACTATTTTTTAAGGGTCTGTCTAGGACACATCTAGATGTGACATAGTTATGTCACATCTAAGTTGATGTCCACTCTATTTATGGTCTATTTTTTTGTCCTAGTTTTTTTTGTTTCTTGTTGCTACATTATATACTTGTGGGAGCTTAGATGTGATATCCTTAAATAACATCTAGATGTGAATTAGACAAATTGATTTTCTAACGTACCAAGAAAGAAAACTCGATCAAAAACACGCCCCCGCTTCCAGGTCGCGAGAGTCGTCGCGCACACACACATAGACATAGACATGCATATCCGTGTTTACGTAAAATTCTATTTCCATCTCCATCTCCAATCATATTTTTCCAACTGGCACATTATTTACGTTGTTAATTATATACGCAACAATATTAACGTACAGCATCTCTTGTTTGCGCACGTCCGGACCGCTACCACGGCCGGTCCTGACCAACCCGAACCCTCTTCATCACCCGCGCGTGCTTCCCGCCCGAAACGGTCAGTGCCGCATTCATGCCCGGCCAGAGCGGACGTGACCTCTCACTGGCGCCGGTATTGAAGCGGCGCGCCGGTCGAGTGAGCGTCACCCGCGTCGCTTCCAGGTGCACGCGGCTGCTCCGCGTTCAAAGGTCGCAATAGCCGGCTACAACATGCATGTAAAAAGTTCTTGGGAGTCCGTGCTACAGCTAGCTGTCCTCCCGCAACTCGTCAATCTCTTCCAGTAGTGCTAGTACTCCATGGCGCGATCCATTGACAAGCAGGCGGGAAAGTTATCGTATACTCGGTTTGCAGTGAGTGGCATGCTGAGCGACAGTGTGGGGTCGAGCCGTGGAGGAGGGTGAGACACGAACACGACAGACGTGATTTAAACGTTGGTTTTGCTCGATGGCGCGATCCAACGAAACGAAACATCGGTTTCTCTCTATTTCCATTTTTTCTCCGGAAAAACGGAAACTTTCCACTCCATTTTCATTCCTATTCCAAGGTTGCCGCATTACAACATTCCATCAAATACAAAGGAAAACTAACACGCATGCTGATGCATCTCAATGATTCACAGATCATAGCCAATATTTACTTCACAACTAAAGAAAAAAGTTGTGAGAGCGTGTACGAAAGAAAAACTACTGATGGGGTCACTGTCGGTGTCAAAACCGGCGGATCTCGTGTAGGGGGTCCCGATCTGTGCGTCTTAGGCTGATGGTAACAGGAGGCAAGGGACACAATGTTTACCCAGGTTCGGGCCCTCTTGATGGAGGTAAATCCCTACTTCCTGCTTGATTGATATTGATGATATGAGTAGTACAAGAGTTGATCTACCACGAGATCGTAGAGGCTAAACCCTAGAAGCTATCCTATGATGATTATGATTGTGATCATCCCTCTAAGGACCAAACTCTCCGGTTTATATAAACACCGGAGAGGGCTAGGGTTTACATGGAGTCAGTTACAAGGAAGGAAATATAATATCCGAATCGCCAAGCTTGTCTTCCACGTAAAGGAGAGACCCATCCGGACACGGGACGGAGTCCTGAGTCTTGTATCTTCACGCTCCAATAGGCCGGCCAAAGTATATAGTCCGGCTGCCCGAATACCCCCTAATCCAGGACTCCCTCAGTAGCCCCTGAACCAGGCTTCAATGACGATGAGTCCAGCGCGTAGTTTTGTCTTCGGCATTGCAAGGCGGGTTCCATCTCCGAATACTCCAAAGTAATTATCGAACACTTAGACCGTGTCCGGATCTGCAAGATGATCTTCACATACCACCGTAGAGAGGATGATATTTAACAAAATATATCCTGCTGACAACTTTAGACAAAGTGACATGACATTACAGTCGGGTCATTATTCGAACCGTTTTTCCATAACCAGCCATAGCGCGTATTGCGAGGCGGTTTCCTTGGCACGTCTTGTCACAGCAGAGATCATGTCCCCTTATTACGGGATTTACATCAGTACGGGTGTGGGTAACCCAACCGCGTAGTTAATCGTGGTGCTTGGGAAACAAGCGATTCTCAATTTTCACCATTATAAAGGGATAAGGATTCCCCATTTTCACCCATGCCTTCTTCCTCCTCTGCTTATCCATTCCCACACCCTCGAGCTCCAGCGCCCTGGTTCACGCCTTCTCCGCACAGACAAACATGTCCGGAGCAGGAGGCAAGTGGGTGGCCTCCCCCGTGAAGGAGGAGCATATCGCGAAGCTTTGGGCGGCCGGGTGCTTGGCTGCAGACATTGCGCACCGGCTGCCGAACAAAGGGCAATTCACTCCAACTCCGGAACCCCATGAGAGGGTTGTATTCCTCGCCCACTTTATGCGTGGGCTGGGATTTCCACTTCATCCCTTTGTCCGCGAGCTCATGTTCTACTACGGGCTAGATTTCCACGATCGAGCCCCAAATTTCGTCCTCAACATCTCGGCGTTTATCGTCGTGTGCAAGGCCTTCCTCCGCATCAGGCCTCACTTTAGCCTGTGGCTACGAATCTTCTACGTGAAGCCGAAGATCGTGAGCGGACAGCAAGTGGAGTGTGGAGGCACCACGGTGGGCAAGATGCCCCATGTCACCTGGCTTGATGGCTCCTTCACGGAGACCGTGAAAGGGTGGCAGTCGGATGGTTCTACATCACCGAGCCGCGCGACGCCAACTGGGCGGCGGCCCCCGAATTCCGATCTGGAGCCCCCATGCGGCTCACCTCCTGGGAAAGGAAGGGCCTGGCCTGGGGCGAACCTGCAGAGCTGACCGGACTCCAGAACTGCATCAAGAATATGAAGGACAAGAAAATCAAGCTTGTCAACGTGGTCCAGGTCATGCTTGTCCGCCGGATTTTTCTGTGAGAAAGACGGGCTTTTAACCTATGGGAGTTCGTCCCGGCCGAACACCAGATGCTTCAAAAGCTCTACGGCATGACGCACAACGGCGCCTAGAAGGCGCTGTTCAATGCCTCTGAAGTGCTTCCTCCTACATCGGAGGATCACGGACTTCACGCCGCGCGGCCCCCGCGTCCGGTGAGTTTTCTAACTTCCACCGGATTCAGTTCTTCCCAATGTACTCATGGGGGAATCTTAAATCATTGTGTGCATTTGGTCAGGAGTATGTGGAAACGGCGGAGCGAATTGACTGTCCGGCTCCACTTCCAGAAGGCCCGACGAATGCTCTCCTAACAGAGATGCTAGTCCCGGCGCCCTACAAGGCGCCGGAGAAGAAGGCCAAAAAGAAGGCCCTGAGGACCAGGGAAGGTCTCCGGCGTAAGGTCGTTCCAGAAACCTTGTCCGAAGACAACGAGGCACACTCCTCCCCCAAAGGGGAGGAAAAAGAGGAAGAGGACACCCCATACGGGGAGGATGGGGGGCCTGAGCAGGCGGGCCAGGGGACCAAGAAGGGTCCCCGGCGCAAGGCCGTTATACCCTTGTCGTCTGAAGATGACGAGGCAGATTCCTCCCGCAGAGGCAGGGGGAAACACGAAGAAACTCTGCCTCCCCGTACTGGGGAGGAGAAGAAGAGGAAAGCCACCGCGGAGGGGGAGGCTAGGACGCCCAAGAAGGGAAAGGCGTCCCTTCCAGGTTACTCCGCCACCGCCGCCTATAGCAAGGAGGAGTGGCTGCCCAGGGGGAAGCCCATAGTAAGATCGTAAGTATCCGCACTCTATTGTACTTTAGTGCGAGTTTGCTTCATGGTCTTGCTATAACGCCGAACATATATGCAGTCAGGTCAGGGTCCATCCCGAGGTATCGTCTTCGGATGGGTCCTTGAGTGATTCAGCAATGAACTCGCTCCCGACGGCCACTACTCCTCAGCCTGCGGATGACACGGAGGTGTTGTCCCAAAGGCTCCCAGAGTAGGGGGAGGTGACTCTGGAGACGCCCCAAGGAGGAATTCCAGATACCGGACACGCGGGGTACAAGATCCCCGCGGATCGGGCCGATGAGAGCCGCAGCAAGCCGGGCTCTCAGCCGTATACTGTTTCGGAACCTTCAATGGTTCCGGACTCAGGCGGGCAGCCCCTCGTTAGGGAGGGCGAGCCGTTCGTGCCGAGGACTTCCGTTACGCCCGAGGCGTTGGATAGTCTACTGGAAGCGCTTCGTGGCGCTTCCATGGATTAAGAGCACCGTACTCTTATGAGTGCGGTGATTCAGAAGGTTCTGTCCGCCAAGAGCGGACCAACCAAAGCTTGCACCAGCCTCTTGACAGGCTTTGAGGTAAGTAAAAATATGTGAAATTACCACCCGATAGGTAGTAGCCCCTGATACTCTGTTTGGTGTTCGGAAAGAAAAGCCAAACGGAGGGTCAATTATAATCCGCAGGAGTCTAATAGTAAGTGTGCATGTGAATAAGCAGGCTATGCTGCTTGCCGTTGCTGTCCGCACAGCCGAGGTCATCGGACTGAAACGGGACCTGGAGCAGGCGCAGGGAGAGCTCGGCCTTACGGAGAGGCAGCTCGAGGAGAACAAAGGTTTGTAATTCCCCGTTCTCATGTAATAAAGGATATACAAAATTGGTTATTCTAATGACAAAGCGTCGTGACTTGGTAATAGGGGCCACCACCGAAGTGGCGTCTTTGAACAAAGCGCTATTCAAGGCCGAATATAAGGCGGTCTTGGAGCGCAAGGAGCGCGAAAAGCAAGATGCTAGAGTGGGTGAGGTACAACAAGAGCTCCAGGAGCTTGGCAAGAAGTTCGAGTCCTTGGAGCACGATCTTAAGATGAAAGAGACTAAGCTTGCGAAGGCCCTTGCAAGTGTGAAAGACGCCAAGGCCAAAGACGAAAAGGCACAACAGGAAATCTAGGCAGCCAAGAAGATAGCGGCGGGTAAGACATTCTTAATGAAAAGCAAGCATGTGGAGGAGGCGTTTCTTTTACTTACCCGAATTCGGAGCGCTCCAGGGGCATTCGCAGATCTTCCACGCAGCGTATCAGATGCCGCGGAGTTCTACCGTGCCGAGGAGAGGAGCTCAATGGAGAAGCTATTCTGGTCCCATTATGCTGGGGCCGAACACCCAATGCCTCTGAGTGACCAACTGAAGCAGTTGGTTGAACTCCACAGGGCGGCCAAAGTGGCTATGAAAGATTTCATAGTCCGGATGTGGCCTGGTGAACCCCTGCCCACTAGCTACTTTCGCCTGATCAAGCGGATGGTGAATGCCTATCCGCGGGCTTGAAGTCATCAAGCAATCCGTTTGCATTGAGGGTGCCCGCCGGGCCTTTGCCCATGCGAAGGTGCATTGGGGCAAGCTGGATGCGGAGAAGCTGGTGAAGGACGGGCCACCAAAGGGCAAGGCGCATCGCTGTCCCGAGAAATATTATGATGGCGTTATGAAGGGCGCTCGTCTCGTGGCCAAAGAATGTACCAAGAACAGGATCTTTGAATGAATGTACTTCTGCCGTTGTTGTAATATAAAGACGAAGTTATTTGCGCTATACAATGCTTTTTGATTTAAAATATTACCTTCTGTGCGGCTGTTTATAGAATTCTGAAAGTAGGCCAGTCGTCGGCTTCTGCCCCCACGTAACTAGTACCGGGGTGTTCCTGGAAAAACCCGGACACTCTTTATCCAAATTTTTGGTCCCTTAAGGAGGTATCCGGTGCAGCGAATAAGGCAATCAGACTATGCGGCTTTATAACTTTCACTTAGCCATAGAAGTCTATAATTCTAAATTTCGGTGAAGCCCCTAGAATTCGGAAAGGCGAATTGGGGCGCTATACACGCCTAAATCAGACGAAGCCAATTCCTCGCCTAAAGCAGAAAAAATCTTTAAGGATTTTGAAACATCTCTAACAGCGACCAGCTCTCGCCGCATCATGCCAGTCAGTTTTCGGCTTTCTCTACTGAGGTGCTCATCCGGAAAAACCGGGACACAATTGCAGTAGTTCTCCCTGCGCTACCTTAGCCGATCTAATGGAACGTAAGGTAGAAAAACAAGGGAGCTGGGCAAACCCAACTATTGACCCAAGACATGATTCGGAGCTGATGCATATAGTGCTATAAGTTCGGGGTGCCGCACTGTTGAAAGTGTTCGGACTTGTATGGCCATATTATGGGGTGCTATAAGCAGCCCCTGGCAAGCTGAACGTACCAAGGTGTACGGGTGCAATATTAAATAAACATTTATAGGAAAAATGTGCAAATAGGAATAATAAGCTAACTCTATATATTATCTCCCATTGATAAATAATACATTTAAGCGTATGTTTACAATGAGTGCGGTTAAGCAAAAGTAAATAGGACTATTTAACATGTCCTATCCAAGGGCGGGCTGCATGTAGGTATATAAAACAGGTATAACGATCGTGAACAGATTCCACCTGGGTATTTCCTTTGTACGCAAAGCCTGTTTCCTCCTTGGTTTTCTCTCCTGTGTAAGTCTGACAATCCGGCTCTTCTGAAGAGGTTGCCCTAAAGCAGTGTCCTGAAAGATAAGAAGGGAGGGTTATGAAGGTATGTTGCGGTGATACTGCACTGTTGACTGAGTCACTGCTGCGCCTCCGCCTATGCCCATGGTATTTCGAGTGCGTAATTGTGTACGCGTGGCACAAATGCTGTCGGAGTAATGGGCCACGGGTAGGCTGACCCGGGACCCAGGATCTTTCAAGACATCGGGGCAGGCCGCGCCCCTCCAGCTGAGTCCCAGCTGGCGACCTCCAGAGAGGCCGAGTCCCAGCTGGCGATCTCCAGAGGAGCCGAGTCCCAGATGACGACTCCAAGGCAAGCCGACTCCAAGCTGGCGACCTCCAGGGAAGCCGACTATGGGAGTCGGCCCATGACACTTCACGAAGTCCGATGCGGGGTACGGTCACGACGTGGCCGTCCCTCCCTGCCTACGAGGGACCGGCATGGCTATAGTGAGCCGTATCGCCGGGAGATCTCCGACGAGGCGCGGCACTGTTGCCATGCCTGCCCTGACCTCAGCCACAGTGCGCGACGCACTGTGCCCACGACGCCGGCCCGTACGGCCCGAAGACTGCGGGGCCGCCTGTCAGTGGGTGGACCGAAGGCGGCCGGAGCGCCCGAAGACGGCCCTGTGGGAGCCGGCCTTCCCGGAGTCGGCCGTCCCCCTCCAGGGCCCCACAAGCCATTAACCAGATTGGATGGGGAATGGCGACAGTGATCGCCTCATAGACGGCGGCATTGTTGCCACGACCCAATGACCAAGCCTGCGTCACCAGGAATGCCGCACAGTGTCGGCCTGTCCGCGGGGCCCACCAGTCGGCGGGCCCCAGAAGCCGGCGGGAAGAACGGCGGTGTGAGAGACATACGGCTGGGGCCCGCACCCAGCCGGATTACCATTGTACCCCCGGGGGGTAGGCCTATATAAACCCCCCGGGGCACCCACGCAAAGGGTTCGAAAGGAAGGAGAGAACTAGCCTTGCTCTCTCCTGCCTCCCGATACAGCTCCAGGAGCACCGATTGTAGTCACCTTGCTTCAGTGAGCATGCGGAGACCCGCAGAGCAGCAGTAGGGGTGTTATCTCCCCGGAGAGCCCCGAAGCTGGGTAAGATTCGCCGGCGTGCATGTCTACGCCTTATCCCGTTTCCAGGCATCGGCGACGTTCTATTCGCCCCCACCATGATAAGCCATCCTTTGGCATATGTCGCACCCAACCCCCGACATTTGGCGCCCACCGTGGGGCGAGGTGCACCGTCGTCCGGAGATCTGTTCTGGAGGGGAACCCTCTTCCTCCCTGGCGAGCGCAGCCAGCCAGGCTCGCCAGATGGAGTCTGCATCGACACGCTGCGCGGCGCTAAGGCCGCCTGCGCCGCGAGCGGCCTCGCCGAACTTATCCGCGAGGTGCGCCTCTCCGACAAGCCTGCATCTGACGCGGGCATGGGTGGCCCCGAGAGCCTTCTCGCGGGCCTCCTCGACCAACTCCACGTCGCCGGCGAGCCTGCCATAGACTTGGAGTCCGTAGGCTCCTCCGACCCGATGCTGGTCGACTCTGACGCCGTGTCGCTCGACATTTTTCCCACCAACGTGGTGGTCTACGATGAGCCGCTTCCGTACGAGGAGAGCGGCGGAAGCGCCGTCACGGAGGTGCTCGTCATCAGCCACGGCGAGCACTCCGGTGAAGAAGCCCAGGACCCGCTAGCTGCGGCCCTGCAAGACCTAACCACGCCCATTCCAGAGGACGCAGACACCGAGACGCTGGAGACGCGCCGCCTTCAGATCATCGAGGGCGCCAAGAGGCTAGCAAGCATGAGGCGCTTGTCAGAGGCATACCAGTGCGAGATGGATTGCGCTGTAGGCGGCTCGCCGGCTCCGACTGGGCCGAGCCGTCTAGGTGCGGTCCGGCAGTGCGGCACGGCCATCACCGACTTGCTCGGGGCAAAAAGCCCCGTGTACGCCACCCCAGCGGAGAACATCCGCGCCGCCCAAGCGGCGACTGACGATCTGAAGAACTTCGAGGGCGAAGAGCGCAGTGTGATGACGGAGCGAGTACAGCAGCTCCTTGACGCGGTTGCTGCGCAAAACGCGGCTGGCGGCCGCGCAGATGTGCTGCAGCAGCCGAACGACAACTTGCCTCCCCGCCGAGATCAAGGCACGACCTCTCGAACGCTGACTGGCGGAGTCTGCGGAAGGAAAGAGAAGGAGCTGGCTGTCAGTCACAGTCGGACTCACATCACCATCGAGCGAGACCAAGACGGCCGCCCGAGAGCAGTAGAGCGGCAGGACGACTACCTGCCTCCCCCGCCCAGAAGAGAGCGGCGAATTTCCCCGCCACCTGTTGAGCATCCGACTCTCGGAGGTCGCCTTGGCCGCCGAGAGGGAGTCAGAGAGAATGACGCCCGCCATCGGATCGACCGACTCCACCGATCCCTGGTGCTGGAAGAGGAAGACGAGCTGGGTCCGCCATGCTTCGGGCCCCACATCAGAGACGAGCCCTTCCCCAAAGGGTTCACGCTCCCCCGAGACACACCCAAGTACACCGGCTCCGTGAAGCCGGAGGACTGGCTGATAGACTACTCCACAGCCATCAGCATAGCAAACGGCAACAAGTGAGTTGCCATGAAGTACGTTCCTCTCATGCTCCAGGGCACGGCCCGGACATGGCTGAACAGCCTGAAGCCCCGCAGCATCAATAGCTGGGTCGACTTCACTGAAGCCTTCATCCGCAACTTTACGAGCACGTACAAGCGACCTCCCAAGCCGCGCCAGCTCTCCTTGTGCGTGCAAGGCCCTGATGAATCAACACGCGACTACCTCACGCGCTGGGGCGAGCTTCGAAACTCCTGCGAGGGCGTGCACGAGGTGCAGGCCATCGAGTACTTCACCGCCGGGTGCCGAGACGGCACCCTCCTCAAGCACAGGCTCCTCTGCGACGAGCCAGAAACCCTCGACGAACTGCTAATCATAGCAGACAAGTACGCCACGGCCGACTCGTCCATGAAGACGGAGATTCAAGTCAACACGGCTGGCAAGGTAACTCCCCAGGCTCCCAGAACTCCGGCTGGAGACACCAGTCGGCGACAGCAACAGAACGACAACAAGCGCAAGGCCCAGCAGCCGACTTCCAACAGTCGGCAGGTCGCGGCAGTTGAAGATCAGCAGCCGGAAGGGCAGCCTATGGCCAAGCGGCAGAAGGGCGGCAAATCCAATTGGCTGCCAGCCTTCTCCTATGAGCAGACTTTGGATGGTCCCTGCAAGTTCCACAGTGGTGCGAAGCCATCAAACCACACCACCAGAAAGTGCCACTGGCTCACCAGGATCGCCAAGGGAGACGGCCTCACTCCTCCACCGCCTGCTGGGTCGCCGCCTCCACCGCCGCCCCAGCAGCCAGCGGCTCGGCCAGTCGGCGCGGTACAAGACGAGTTCCCAGAAGTGCACGGAGCCTATGTAGTGTTCACCAGTGTGGCAGATGACCGGCGCAGCAGGCGCCAACAGCAACAAGAAGTAAATGCAGTAGCAGCAGATGCTCCAGAGTTCATGCATTGGTCCGAGAGGCCTATCAGTTGGAGTCGGGCGGATCACCCAGAGGTGATGCCGAGTCCGGGCTCTTATGCCCTGGTCCTAGGTGCGACCTTGGCCACTGATAGGCGGGCCGCCGTTTTTTGCGAGTCCTGATAGACAGAGGCAGCAGCATCAACATCCTGTACAAGGACACCATGGAGAAGCTAGGAATCAAGCGAAGACAGCTGCGGAGCAGCCGGACCGTGTTCCATGGAATTGTACCCGGCCTCTCCTGCTTGCCGATCGGCAAGTTCCTAATAGACGTCCTCTTCAGAGACAATGATCATTTCCGCCGAGAGCCGGTCTGGTTCGAGGTGGTGGACTTGGAGAACCCGTACCTCGCCCTGCTTGGCCGACCTGCCTTGGCCAAGTTCATGGCGGTTCCCCACTACGCCTACCTCAAGATGAAGATGCCGAGTTCCAAGGGGATTCTGACCGTAGCCGGCGACTACAAGAAGTCGTCCGCCTGCACGGTCGAGAGCAGTCGGCTGGCCGAGTCCCTGGTGATCGCGGCTGAAAAGCGGCTCCTTGACTGAGTCATGGCGATGGCCGGAAAGCAGCCAGAGATGTCGCCCGACCCCAAGGAGTCGGAGGCAGAAGGATCATTCAAGCCGGCCAAAGAGACCAAGAGGATACCCTTGGACCCGGAGCACCCAGAAAGGTATGATGTCATGGGCACGGGCGTTGACAGCAAATAGGAAGGCGAGCTCGTCGATTTCCTCCGTGAGAATCGCGACATCTTTGCATGGTCCCCCAAAGACATGCCTGGTGTCCTGACGGAATTCGCCGAGCACAAGCTACACGTCAGGCCAGATATGAAACCCGTCAGGCAGCCCTTGCGCCGCCTGTCAGAAGAGAAAAGAAGAGTTGTTGGAGAAGAGATAGCTCGGCTCCTGGCAGCCGGCTTCATCATGGAAGTGTTTTTTCTAGAGTGGCTGGCAAACCCGGTTTTGGTGCTGAAGAAGAACAAGCAGTGGCGGATGTGCATCGACTACACAAGCCTCAACAAAGCCTGCCCAAAGGACCCGTTTGATCTGCCAAGAATTGATCAGGTGATAGACTCCACAGCCGGATGTGAGCTGCTAAGTTTCCTAGACGCATATTCAGGATACCACCAGATCAAGCTGAACCCAGCGGACAGACTGAAGACCGCATTCATCACACCATTTGGAGCCTTCTGCTACCTGACAATGACGTTCGACTTGAGGAATGCCGGCGCCACCTTTCAGCGTTGCATGCAGAAGTGCCTCCTCAAGCAACTCGGCAGGAACGCCCACGTCTATGTGGATGATGTGGTGGTGAAGACGGAGAAGCGTGGGACGCTGCTGGAAGACCTCAAGGAGACCTTTGAGAATCTGCGCCGATTCCAGATCAAGCTCAACCCTGAGAAGTGCGTTTTCGGAGTACCAGCCGGCCAGCTCCTTGGCTTCCTGGTCTCCGAACGCGGCATAGAGTGCAACCCCGTGAAAATCAAGGCCATCGAGAGAATGGAGGTACCCAGCCGACTGTTGGATGTGCAGAAGTTCACCGGCTGCCTGGCGTCCATCAGCCGATTTATCAGTCGGCTGGGCGAGAAAGCTCTACCCTTGTATCAATTGATGAAGAAGACCACCTTTTTTGAGTGGAACCACAAGGAGGATGAGGCATTTCTCCAGCTGAAGAAGATGTTGACTACTCCCCCGTGTTGGCGGCTCCGACTCCCAAAGAGCCCATGCTCTTGTACATCGCCGCCACCAGCCGAGTAGTCAGCACAGTCATCGTAGTCGAGCGCAAGGAGGAAGGCAAGGCGCTCCCTATATAGAGACCGGTATATTACCTGAGCGAGGTACTGTCGACCTCCAAGCAGAACTACCCTCACTACCCTCACCGCCAAGAAGCTGAAGCCCTACTTTCAAGAGCATCCAATCACTGTGGTTTGCACCGCTCCACTCGCCGAGATCATTGGAAGTCGAGACGCCTCCGGACGAGTAGCCAAATGGGATATAGATCTGGCTCTGTATACCATCTACTACCAACCCCGCACCGCCATCAAGTCGCAGGCGCTGGCCGATTTCCTCGTCGACTGGGCCGAGACCCAGTACCTGCCGCCAGCGCCTGACTCCACCCATTGGCGGATGCATTTCGATGGCTCCAAGATGCGCACCGGCCTGGGAGCCGGCGTCGTCCTCACCTCCCCTCAGGGCGACAAGCTCAAGTATGTGCTGCAGATCCACTTCGCCGCCTCCAACAACGTTGCCGAATATGAGGCGCTCATTCATGGGCTCTGGCTTGCCAAAGAAATCGGCATTCGCCGGATCCTGTGCTATGGCGACTCTGACTTGGTGGTTCAGCAATCATCCGGCGACTGGGAAGCCAAAGACGCAAACATGGCGAGCTACCGCTTCCTGGTACAGCAACTCAGTGGATACTTCGAGGGGTGCGAATTCCTTCACGTGCCAAGAAATGACAATGATCAAGCAGATGCCTTGGCACGAGTCGGCTCCACTCGCCAAGCGATACCTTCCGGCGTCGCCCTTCAGCGCCTCCTCAAGCCGTCTATCAAGCCTTCACCAGAGTCAGACTCCATCTTTGTGCCGACTCCTCCAGAAGTAGTCGGATCCGACTCCAAAGCCCCAGCAGACAGCCTCAAGAAAACCACAGTTGAAACCGGCCCGGGGACTCCAGAACCCGGCCCGGGGACTGTGCCAACCAGCCCGGGGACTCCAGAACCCGGCCCGAGGACTGTGCCAACCGGCCCGGGGACTTCGGAGCCCGGCCCGGGGACTGCGCCAGTCGGCCCGGGGACTTCAGAGCCCGGCCCGGGAACTGCGCCAGTCGGCCCAGAGACTCCGTTAATCCAGCAAACGGCCGCAGACTCTAGCCCGCCGCCTCCCAGCCCAGCCACCCTTGTCCAAGTCGCTGTGGTAGCAGTTGAAGAGATAGTAGCACCTTCATGGGCGCAGCCCATCCTCAAGTTTCTAGTAAACAGAGTGCTGCCGATAGATGAGATCCTGGCTTGGCAAGTGCAGCGCCGAGCGTCAACATACACCATAGTCAACAGAGAGCTAGTCAGGCGCAGTGTCACTGGTGTCTACCGGTGCTGCGTAGAATCAAAACAAGGCCAAGCAATTCTCAGAGACATCCATCAGGGCAAGTGCGGCCACCATGCGGCTTCAAGGGCACTCGTCGCCAAAGCCTTTCGGCACGGTTTCTTTTGGCCAACTGCCCTGGAAGAAGCTAAAGAGCTAGTCCAAAAATGCAAGGGGTGCCAAATGTTCCGCTCCAAGCCACTTCAGCCAGCTTCCACGCTGAAGACAATCCCCATCGCCTGGCCCTTCGCAGTTTGGGGCCTGGACATGGTAGGACCATTCAAGACGGCCCGAGGCGGCCTAACTCATCTGCTTGTCGCGGTGGACAAGTTCACCAAGTGGGTGGAAGCAAAGCCCATCAAGAAGTTGAACGGGCCGACTGCAGTAACCTTCATCGCCGACATTACGGTGCGGTATGGCATACCGCACAGCATCATCACCGACAACGGCACAAACTTTTCCAAGGGCGCCTTGGCCCGTTTCTGTGCAACGCAGGGCATCCGACTGGACTTAGCGTCCGTTGCCCATCCGCAGTCAAACGGCCAGGTGGAACGAGCAAATGGCCTCATCCTATCCGGCATCAAGCCTCGACTGGTCGAACCACTCGAGCGTTCGGTCGGCTGTTGGGTCGAGGAGCTACCAGCCGTCCTCTGGAGTCTGCGCACGACTCCAAACAAGTCAACCGGCTTCACGCCTTTCTTCCTCATCTACGGTGCCGAAGCCGTCATCCCGACGGATATAGAGTTCGACTCTCCACGAGTCACCATGTACACCAAAGAGGAAGCTGAAGAAGCGCGCAAAGACGGCGTTGATCTGCTGAAAGAGGGTCGGCTGTTGGCACTCAGCCGGTCCGGCATCTACCAGCAGAGTCTGCACCGATACTACAACCGCAAGGTCAAGCCGAGATCGTTCCAAGAGGGCGACCTTGTGCTCCGGCTGATTCAGAGAACAGCCGGCCAGCACAAGTTGTCGGCACCTTGGGAGGGTCCCTTCATCATCAGCAAGGTGCTAGGGAACGACGCCAACTATCTGATTGACGCTCAGAAGCCTCAAGTGCGCAAGAGGGACGACTCCGGCAAAGAAACAGAGCGCCCGTGGAATGCGAATCTTCTTCGAAGATTTTATAGTTGATGCAGTATGTATCGCACTACCCCCTTTTGTATTAAAGTACTAAGACCTTAGGCCCCCCGAGATGAGCTCGGGGACTGCCTTTTTGTTATCTATATGATAAGAATCACGCTTCCGAATATGCTACTCTTTTTATCATACCATATGGCACCGGGTCCGACTAGTCGGCCCGGGGACTTGCCGTCTTGCGCTATGAAATGCTTCCTGCAGTCGGACAAGTAATGTGTTGCGCTCAAGCCGTCTCCTGTCGAAAGCCGCGGCTCGCAGAGCGACTGCTGGTAGGCAGAGAACAAGCAAGAACGAGCGCACACATGAAAAAATGGCTAAGGACCTAAAAGCTTATGCATAGCTCAAGCCGGCTACCAGCCTCCCTCCGTAGAGCCGACTCATGAGTAGTCGGCTCGCCGTCTTAGCTTTTATCAAAGACAGCTGACTCTCGGATAGTCGGCCTGTCACTTTCTAGCCGACTTGCTAAAGAAACTCTAAACGGCCAAGTACTTGCCTTCTCGAAGTAGCCAAGCACTTGACCTTGCGATAGTCCGCAGAGCGGCTGTCCAGCCGGCAAGGCGGCAACTAAAGGAAGACGGCAAAGGAAAAGGTCTAAGGAGCAATAAGCAAGGAAAGGCGGAAATCTGGTAAATATTTACATAGGCCCTTGGCCGAATTTTCGAATAAAAATTCAGGATACACCCCGCGGGTGGAATTTTTCGAACCTAACAAGTCTTTCAAAAGATTACTAAAGACAGATAAAAAGAGGCAAAAAAAGCAGTCTAGGAGGCGGCCTCTGGGGCCGGAGGATCGGAGGTGACGGCGGTGTCGGGTGCCGGGGCAGTCGGCTGGGCGGTGTCAGCTTGGTCGCCTCCGGCGGCAGTCGCCCTGTCTCCGCGCGGCTCGTTGCTGGAGGGGCGATCGGGCTGAGGCTGGCCGCCTGCTCCATCTTCTGGCGCCTCCTCCTCGCCTCCGTCCTCCGCCTCGTCCTCCTCCTCGGCGCTGGAGTCGATCACCTCCGCCGAGTCTTTGTCATACTCCGGGTTCATCCCGAACCAGTCCGGCGGCACTTCCTCGCCGCCTTCAGCCCGCTCGGGCACGAAGACGTTGGTGTCCGTGTACTCGGCGATGGCTGCCGCGCGCTCGACAAGGGCGCCTTCCACGGCCTCCAGCTCGGCCTGGGCTTCTGACCGGAACGCGGCCAAACGGTCCAGGTCCAGCCCCGCATACCACGCCTTGACAAACTCGAAGGCCCGGCGTGCTCCGGCCCGGGCCGAGGAGCCCTTCCAAGCCTCAAGACGGCCGGCGGCGACTTCCAGCCAGTCGGTGGTCCGACTGGCGGTGCGTAGAGCCGGCATGTCCGGCCACAGGGTGGCAACCGCCTGGGCACCGGCACGCTGAAGCCGGCGCAGCAGCCGGTGAGCCGGACGAAGATGGGCCCCAATGCTCAGGAGCTGCTCGTCGATGGTTCGGGGGGCATTGGCGGCGATCACCTCACCTTTCGCCCTTCGCGCCTCCCGAGCAGCCTCGATGGCCAGAGGGACTGCCTGTGAATGACCAGGAAAGAAGTCTGCCAAGACAAAAAAAAGAAGAAAGTCGGAAAATCATAAGTCGGCCTGACACATAGTCGGAAGCCCAAAGAAACGAAAGGGACTTACCATCAACGATGTCCTCGAGCTAGTGGTAGCCAGAGGTCAGCATCGCCTCCCTATTAGTCTAGGCGGAGCGCTCGATCTCGAACTCGGCCATGAGGGCGGCCTCCCGCGTCTTGGCCTCGTCCTGCGCCTTCTGGAGCAGCTCCCTCTGCTCGGCCAGCTGCGTCGCCAGCAGATCACGATCTTTGGCGAGCCTGCCACACTCCTCTTCCTTGGCATGCCGAGCGGTGTTGGCCTCGCCCAGCTGCTCTTGAAGAGCGGCGTTGGCACCTGAAGAACGAAGAAAGAGACAAGCAAGTCGTCAGTAAAGTAGATCGCCGGGGAGATCCGGCCCGACTGCACAGCAGTCAGCCTGAATCTCAGGGACTACAGCCCGCGGGTGCGCCAGTGCGCCCCCGCGAAGAAGGAAGAAAAGAGCTCACCCCGGCTTTCCACCAAGTCGGTGGTCCGCTTATTCAACTCCTCGATATTGCGGTTGAAGGCAGTGGCGCGGAGGTTATGATACTCCTACAAAAAGCCGACAAAGGCAAAGTCAGTATTCGGAACTCGCCAGAGGGAGTTCCGAACCGCCTGCTCAGCATCCGGCCCGGAACTCAGGGACTACACCCAGTGGGTGCGCTGGCGTGCCCCCACAGAGGAAGACAGGAATCAAAAAAGAAGAAGGAAACGTACTCGGACGAATGTCCGCATGGCCAGATGCGCCCTGGTGCAGACTTGGAGGGTGTCGCTTTCCGCGCGCAGCTTCGCCTGGACGTCCAGGAGCGCTTGGTTCAGCGGGTCGGTGCCGCCTCCGCGTAACCACCCGGTGGGCGCGGCACTGGAGGCCTCGTCGTCCAGACTCGCTGAGCTGGCGGCGCCGGTCTCCCGAGCTCGCGGCGCCGAGGTCGTCCTCTCAAGCCGGCGGCGCGCCGGCGCAGCGACTTGAAGAACCAGCCGCACCTCGGCATCGTCCGTGATCGATGGATCCGACTGGCCCACCGGCTATTTGCCGTGCGGCCTCCCAGACGGTGGCGGAGGCGGCGGAGGCGGCGCGAGGGTGTCCGAGCCTGAAGCCTCGCCGCCCTCCTCCACGAGGTGGTTCTCGGTGCCGACCTCTCCGGTCTGCCCCGTGAACTCCGGAGTCGGCGGCGCCGACGACAACGGAGGGACGAGCAGCGCCGATCGGTGATGCGCGGCCTCCTCAGCACGCCATTTCGCCGCGGCGGCGGCTTCGGCGTCCTCCAGCTTCTTCTGAGAGTTGGCGGCCGCCTTCTCGGCCTGCGCCTTCTCCAGGCGGTCGGCCTCCTCCTCATCGCGCTTCTCCCGCGCGTTCCGCTCCGTCGCCTCCTGAAGGTCGGCGGCGGGATCGACCCGTCGGGTGTTGGCGGACGTATCTACCGACCCCATGACAGAGGGGACGGCGACTCTCTCAAGGGAGAGGGGGGCTCTGGAGAAGAACGGAGGGAAAATCAAAGAAGACTCGGACAAGATCCAACAAAGGAAAATAAAAGAGCGTAAAGACTTACGCGGAAACTAACGGCGCCTTCTCACTTCCCTTCGGAAGCGGTTGGCCTTCGCGGCCGCCTCCTCCCGTTTGGTCGCGGCGGCCGCCCCCTTGAACTTCTTCGGCTTGCTGCCGGGCGCGCTCAGCCCGGCGTGACGCCTCTTCACGCCGCCTTGGCCGGAGTGGCCGGCCCTCGGCTGGTGGCATGGGACGACTTCCCCGTCAGCGTCATCTTCAGGCCAGTCGGCGAAGGTGGCCGAGGGCCTGAAGCTGCCGTCTGCCCCTTCTCCGCCGCCTTCGGTGTCGGCATCCAATGCCGCCGCCCCCAAGTCGGGTCGTCAACGTCGCTATCCTCACGGTCTGGGACATAGTCACGGGGCTGTCTCGTGGCGCCGGCTGCGGGCTCCATGAGGGGGTTCTGCCCAGAAGAAACCAACAAGAATTAGAAGCCGGAGTCGGCCGCAAAGAAGACCAAACTACAGAAAGATGCGACTTACCACTAGAGGGGGGTTGTCGCGCGAGTACGGCTCCTTGCCGAACTGCCGGTCCTCCGTGAACTTGCAGTGCGCAATGTGGTTCACCAAGTTCGCCACCTCCCTGGCGGGCATCTCCTTGGTGCACATCCGACTCGGGTCGTGGCGGCCGCTCATCTGACAGATTAGGTGAGGCTAGCGTTGAAGCGAGAGGACTCGGCACGCCATGAAGGCGGCCAGAAGGTCGGATCCGACGAGGCCCTCTGACTGCAGCAATACTCGGAGTCGCGCTACGGCGGCGGCTCCGGAGGGAGTCAGCGACTTGGCCCGATGAGACCAGCTGGGGAGCCTCCCAGTTAGGGGGGCCGGGTTGAAGGGCGGCAGGTTGACCCAGTCAACGTCGGTAGACAGGTTCTTGACGTAGAAGTAGGAGCGCTGCCACATCTTCACCGACTTTATCAGCGAGATGGGAGGAAAGGGGTTGTCGGCCGTCGAGCGCCGCACCGTGATGTAGGTGCTGCACTGAGCCGGCGTGCCGGCGGCTTGCGTACCAAGCTTCAAAGAGAAGAATTCTCCCCACAACTCGAGGGTGGGGAGAACGCCGAGGAAACCTTCGCACAGAGTGGAGAAGGCGGAGAGCAACACCACCGCATTTGGAGTAATGTGGTGCGGTTGAAGGTTGTGGAACTCCAGGAACGAGCGGAAGAAACCGCTCGCCGACAGCCCCAGCCCGCGCATGAGGTGCGAGCGGAAGATGACCCGCTCGCCCTCCTCCGGCGCGGGCCGGTTCTCTCCCGCCGGCGCGGGGCGGGCGCGCACGAGGTCCGCGCTGGGGAGACGGCGGGTCCGGTGTGAGGTGCCCTTGCTCGCGGCGGAGGAAGAAGAGAAGGCAGGAGAGTGGGGGAGAACGTGCGCGTGCGGTGCCGCCCCGCTCCTCCCTACCTATTTATAGCCCTACAGGCTGAGGAGCCGAGGGGGCGGGCATGGGATTAACTGCGCACGAAGCCCCACGCCGCCCCATGATTTACCCCACGAAGTTACTGCGCGCAGTAACGACGTGGGGAAGCCAACCGTTCGCGACCGCAGCGGATCCGTTCGGATGCCGAGGCACGGTAGTGGCGGGCCCCGCCTGACGGCCCGTCCCGTCGCGCGCGTGGGCGAGCAGACTATCCTCCCCACGTGGTGCCACGCGATAGGACCGCCTCGATGGCAGCAGGGAAGCGTATCCAATACGCCGCCTGATTTCCCGCCGCGACTTACAAACAGCGGCCCCATGCTGAACAAATCCGACTTCAGCGAGTCGGCCAAAAAGAAGACAATGGCCGAATCTCAGAATCAGCGCTGGGAAGTTTGAAACTATTGAAGCCCCACGAGGCGGCGTCCGCAGGGCTTCGCCAGCTTCGAGGACTACTGTCGGAGTAATGGGCCACGGGTAGGCTGACCCGGGACCCAGGATCTTTCAAGACATCGGGGCAGGCCGCGCCCCTCTAGCCGAGTCCCAGCTGGCGACCTCCAGAGAGGCCGAGTCCCAGCTGGCGATCTCTAGAGGAGCCGAGTCCCAGATGACGACTCCAAGGCAAGCCGACTCCAAGCTGGCGACCTCCAGGGAAGCCGACTATGGGAGTCGGCCCATGACACTTCACGAAGTCCGATGCGGGGTACGGTCACGACGTGGTCGTCCCTCCCTGCCTACGAGGGACCGGCATGGCTACAGTGAGCCGTATCGCCGGGAGATCTCCGGCGAGGCGCGGCACTGTTGCCATGCCTGCCCTGACCTCAGCCACAGTGCGCGACGCACTGTGACCACGACGCCGGCCCGTATGGCCCGAAGACCGCGGGGCCGCCTGTCAGTGGGTGGACCGAAGGCGGCCGGAGCGCCCGAAGACGGCCCTGTGGGAGCCGGCCTTCCCGGAGTCGGCCGTCCCCCTCCAGGGCCCCACAAGCCATTAACCAGATTGGATGGGGAATGGCGACAGTGATCGCCTGATAGACGGCGGCACTGTTGCCACGACCCAATGACCAAGCCTGCGTCACCAGGAGTGCCGCACAGTGTCGGCCTGTCCGCGGGGCCCACCAGTCGGCGGGCCCC
The DNA here is from genome assembly GCF_002162155.2 of Triticum dicoccoides. NCBI lineage: Eukaryota > Viridiplantae > Streptophyta > Magnoliopsida > Poales > Poaceae > Triticum > Triticum dicoccoides. Next base: position 249,347,042 of record NC_041389.1, read on the forward strand.
AGAAGCCGGCAGGAAGAACGGCGGTGTGAGAGACATACGGCTGGGGCCCGCACCCAGCCGGATTACCATTGTACCCCCGGGGTAGGCTTATATAAACCCCCCGGGGCACCCATGCAAAGGGTTCGGACCTTGATAAAGATAGATCACATAGCCCAGGAAGGAGAGAACTAGCCTTGCACTCTCCTGCCTCCCGATACAGCTCCAGGAGCACCGATTGTAGTCACCTTGCTTTAGTGACCATGCGGAGACCCCGCAGAGCAGCAGTAGGGGTGTTATTTCCCCGGAGAGCCCCGAAGCTGGGTAAGATTCACCGGCGTGCATGTCTACGTCTTATCTCGTTTCCAGGCACTGGCGACGTTCTATTCGCCCCCACCATGATAAGCCATCCTTTGGCATATGTCGCACCCAACCCCCGACAAATGCTGCTTTGATGGGGCTTGAGCGGAGGCCGGACTGCTAGTCACACTCTTGGCATGCCTGGTGATCCTATTGCGGGGTGCTCCGGACTCGCTTGACGGTGCTCAAGGTTGTCGTGCCGGATTGGTGGTTTGTCGGAGGAGGCCGCATTGTACTTCCACCGCGAGGGCTGCAGTATGCTCTTCTATACGTAGAAAGCGGTCCATGTTTCCGTTTACTGTTATGACCCCGCGCGGTCCTGGCATTTTGAGCTTGAGATATGCATAGTGTGGTACCGCATTCAATCTAGCGAATGCGGTTCGTCCAAGCAGTGCGTGGTTACCACTACGGAAAGGGACGATATCGAAGATTAACTCTTTGCTTCAGAAGTTATCCGGAGATCCGAAGACCACCTCCAATGTTATAGAGTCCGTGCAACGGGCCTCTACTCCAGGAATTACACCTTTAAAGGTGGTTTTGGTGGTCTTGATCCTTGAAGGGTCGATACCCATTTTGCGCAGTGTGTCCTGATAAAGCAGGTTCAGGCTGCTGCCGCCGTCCATAAGGACTCGCGTGAGGTGGAATCCGTTGATGATTGGGTCTAGGACCAAAGCGGCTGAGCCGCCGTGACGGATGCTAGTAGGGTGATCCCTATGATCAAAGGTGATTGGACAAGCTGACCATGGGTTGAATTTGGGGGCGACTGGCTCCATCGCATAGACGTCCTGTAGTGCTCGCTTCCGTTCCCGCTTGGGAATGTGGGTGGCGTAGATCATGTTGACCGTTTTCACCTGGGGAGGAAATTTCTTTTGTCCCCCCGTGGTCGCACGTCGGGGCACCTCGTCATCATCACTGTGCAGCCCCTTGTCCTTGTTTTCGGCGTTTATTTTACCAGCCTGTTTGAACACCCAACAGTCTCTATTAGTGTGGTTTGCTGGTTTGTCCGGGGTGCCATGAATTTGGCACGAGCGTTCCAGTATGCGGTCCAGACTAGACGGTCCCTGATTGTTTCTTTTGAACGGCTTTTTCTGCTGACTGGATTTAGATCCGCTGAATCCGGCGTTGACTTCCGTGTCTTCAGCGATGTCGCCGTTGTTTTGTCGCTTATGTCTGTTGCGCCGTGGCTTGCCGTTATTGTCATGGGCATCCGAGGTGCCAGAGTGTGGCATGGTGCTACTACGAGCCAACCAGCTGTCCTCGCCCGCGCAAAAGTGGGTCATTAGTGTCGTGAGTGCTGCCATGGACTTGGGTTTTTCCTGGCCGAGGTGTCGGGCTAGCGACTCGTCATGGATATTATGCTTAAAGGCCGCCAGGGCTTCGGCGTCCGGACAATCGAGTATTTGGTTCTTTTTAGTTAGGAACCAAATACAGAATTTCCTGGCTGAGTCTCCGGGCTGTTGAGTAATGTGGCTCAAGTCATCGGCTCCGGTGGTCGCACGTATGTGCCCTGGAAGTTGTCGAGGAATGCGTCTTCCAGGTTTTCCCAACTTCCAATGGAATTTGCCGGCAGACTGTTTAGCGAATGCCGGGCAGGTCCTTTGAGCTTAAGGGGAAGATACTTGATGGTGTGTAGATCGTCTCCGCGGGCCATGTGAATGTGGAGAAGGAAATCTTCAATCCATACTGCGGGGTCTGTTGTGCCATTGTATGATTCGATGTTTACAGGTTTGAACCCTTCTGGGAATTCATGATCCATCAATTCGTCAGTGAAGCAGAGGGGGTGTGCGGTGCCTCTATGCCGGGCTATGTGGCTATGCAGTTCGGATGGGTCTGGGTGGCTGTATTCGGCCCAGCTAGACTTGTTGATAGTATATCCGGCGCGACGATCATCGTCGCGTGTTTGGGCGCGCCCTCGCGATCCGTAGATCGATCTTGGCTGTCCTGCTTTATTTTCCAGTATATCTTGTAGGTCTTGCCTATTTCCCCTGGCCGTAGTGTATTGGCGTGGGGGCATGGGCTGGTATTCGGGCTGGTATGCCGTTTTATCCCGGCCACGAGGTGGCCGGTCAGCTGTGTGGCGCTCGAGTCCGTATTCCTCAGCTGCCAGGACTTTGGTCCATCTGTCCGTGAGCAGGTCTTGATCAGCTTGGAGCTGCTGCTACTTCCTTCTCCGGCTTCTTGCGGTGGCCATGAGTCGGCGCTTGAAGCGCTCCTGCTCCACGGGGTCCTCATGTACGCTGAACTCGTCATCACCGAGGCTAATCTCGTCTTCGGAGGGGGGCATGTAATTGTCCTCCTCCGGATATCCGTCCGTCACCTGTTCGTCTGGGCTGACCTGCCCGTCTTCTTGCTCGGCCTGCTCGAAGGCGGGCTGATCAGGGTGTACTCATCTTTGGCAGCATCCGGATTGTTTTCGTCTCCTGTGCCGGTATTGCTATGGCGGGGCTTGGAGCGGCACCGACGATGCCCATGCTTTGCTTTCTTCCTTGAGGGGTTATCCTTCGTTGCCTCATCGCCATTGGTTTCTTTCGGAGTGTCCACCATATATATTTCATATGAGGAGGTGGCTGTCCACCGCCCCGTGATCGGTGGCTGCCGTTCTTCTCCTACATCGTCGTCCATACCGTCGATGTCTTCGGCGTCGAAGTCAAGCACGTAGGTTAAGTCATCGACCGTGGCAATGAAGTGGGTGGTGGGTGGGCAACGAATTCCTTCGTCGCCCAATTCCTACTCGAGCCGGACATAGTTCGACCAAGAGTCTCCTGACAAGGAGAGAGACTTTAATGAGTTCAGCACATCGCCAAAGGGCGAGTGCTGGAAGATATCCGCTGCGGTGAACTCCATTACAGGAGCCCAACCAGGTTCGGCAGGCTCAGGAGCGCGCGGACTAGAACCCACAGCCGGATACGAGTCCGAGGGTTCCGTGTCGCAGGCTTCTTTGGGGGCGAGGCCTGTGTTCGGCTCTACCGTCGATGAGTGCGCGGCCTGCGGGGCGGGGTCCACCCACCCGTCCTTAGGCAACCCGGTCTGCTCCAGATTTAGGTCCGGGGCTACCACAGGGGCGACATCTCGAGCATTGTCCGACAGCAGGTCTAAGCCATGCTCATCGTGACTGTCCGGAGCTCCTGGAGCAGGCCCGAATCCATTGAAGATCAAGTCTCCGCGGATATCAGCCGTGTAGTTCAGGTTTCCGAACCCGACCTGGTGGCCAGGGGCATAGCTGTTGATCTGCTCCAGTTGGCCAAGCAAATTGGCCCGCAGTGCGAATCCGCGGAACATGAAGGTCTGTCCGGGGAGAAAAGTCTCACCCTGGACCATGTTATTGATGATTGAAGGATCCATCAAGCCTTGCAGCAAGGACACAGAGGAACTCTCAATGAAAGCACCAATGTCGGTGTCAAAACCGGCAGATCTCGGGTAGGGGGTCCCGATCTGTGCGTCTTAGGCTGATGGTAACAGGAGGCAAGGGACACAATGTTTACCCAGGTTCGAGCCCTCTCGATGGAGGTAAAACCCTACTTCCTACTTGATTGATATTGATGATATGAGTAGTACTAGAGTTGATCTACCACGAGATCGTAGAGGCTAAACCCTAGAAGCTAGCCTATGATGATTATGATTATGATCGTCCCTCTAAGGACCAAACTCTCCGGTTTATATAGACACCGGAGAGGGCTAGGGTTTACATGGAGTCAGTTACAAGGAAGGAAATATAATATCCGAATCGCCAAGCTTGTCTTCCACGCAAAGGAGAGTCCCATCCGGACACGGGATGGAGTCTTGAGTCTTGTATCTTCATGCTCCAATAGTCCTGCCAAAGTATATAGTCCGGCTGTCTGGATACCCCCTAATCCAGGACTCCCTCAGTCACTATGACTTAAACCCTAAACCCTAAACATGATTTAATTTCCTGGCCAGGTAGCACCTGTCGAAGGAAAGACGGCTGGCACCCTCGGATCATACGATGCTTTTGTGCAGTTCCACTAAAATTGACCTGAGCATCCCTGATGGCAAAGATATTGAAGAAGTTGATTAGAATAATAGTACTGACACTAGTTCATGAGACATAAACTCATCACAAGTAGAAGCCGGTAGAAGTAGAGAAAGATCGACATGGAGATGGAGCTACGGCAGTGGAGCCAGCCGGCTCCAAAAGGAAGATGGACTACCTGGGACGTCGGGCTGTAGCTAGAAGGTCGGTTGGGACGCGGCATCGGCCCATACCGTGGTGACCCCGATTGGGATGCACCGACTGTGGGTTTTCTCCCTCGCCGATGTCGACCGTGTCTACGCAGAACATTGTTTCCTTCCCCCAGCTGCGGGATCAGGCCCGTCGTTCTATGCTTGTGAAGAGAGCAACCTAAGCAAGCAGGCTTGTAGCTTAGGCTCCTGCTAGTGTATATATAGTGGTTTTCTTTTTCTCTCCATATCAACCATTTTATATTGCGTACGTGTCATTCAAGAGTGAAATGATGGTTGCTTCTTCCGACTAACTTACTGTGTGATTTGACTGCTCCTTAGTGGCCCCTACACGTACTCCCCCTACGTGTATGCAACAATCACACGTACACATGGACGCAAAAACGCGCGCGACGCCCTAATGCATGCATGTCCGAGCACACGACGAGACACAACACGGTCACGCTCAAGTGCTCAACCTACACGTGCATGCACACACATAATCAGTCAGGGTGAGCTAGTGACCGTATAAACATCGAAAAATATATATATTGAGCGCAATGAGCATATTATGAAGTCCACTGACCGTATTTACAAATATACAGTGACAGATAGTGTATTTATCTCGTTTGAAATTAAGCCATATTAACCGGAGAGGAGGCAGTATGGACTAGCATTACTTTGTTGTGTCCCGTCAACTTGCCGAACGAGGAGAAGGTTGCAGGACGGGAGAAGCTTGCGCGCGGTGGCTCGCAGTACAAGGAGAAATTTTTGACTAATGCAAGCTCTCCCTCGCTCAGGCGGTGGACGTGCAACAGTTAATTCGGTGCCATATTGCCAGAAGCATACACTATACTACTAGTGCTATTATTGTTCGACTTCCCGAATAGGCGAAGAACATAGCGCAAAGTTTACTAGTACTAGTACTACTACTATAGTGTATAAAGGTACGTACTATACTAGTACTAGGAACCGGATGGAGGAGCGTCTACACTCTTATTATAATTTTAAAATGTGTTAAAGCAATCTTCAACACATTTGGTTCTCTTCGAGGGTTCTCGCATGTGATAATGGAAGTTGATTACATGGAACACTCGCCACAATTCTCGCTTAGTTCTGGCTCATATCCTGTTACAAATAGTAGCGCTCGGTAATATTTCCTCTTTTTTTTGTTATTCAGCATGTAAACAGGTCAGCAAACCTTGCGGTGCATCTTCGTGCGAACCGTGCTTGCTGCACTTTGAATGTGGCCGAGAGCTGGCTTGATGAAACACCTCGCTTCCTACTTCTTTTTTTGCGGGGTAAGTGACCAGTGTCTTGGCTGATCGTCCTAAGAATGCTTATATATGAATAAAGCTCTCTCATTTACCCGCAAAAAAGATTAAGCCATATTAACCGGAAAGGAGGGAGTATGGACTAGCACTACTTTTTGGCGTGTCCCGTCAACTCGCAGAAAGAGGAGAAGCTTGCAGGACAAGGTGAAGCTCGCTTACGCCTTTTGACTAATGCAACCTACCCTCGGTGGACATGCATCAGTCCATTCGGTGTCAGATTGTCAAAGGCATACACTGTAGTACCCAACATGCGGAGTACCATCATTGTTTGACTTCACGAAGAGGCGAAGAGCCAAGCGCATAGTACGAGTAGTACTACTACTAGAACCGCATGGTGGAGCGTTTGTACTCTTATTTTTTTATCTCTGATAAAGTACACGTTTATTCCGGAGAAGGGCGGAAAACGGCAGCTCAACATGTAATGAATGATATCGATCAACCAACCATGCTCGAATATATCTTGGCCTCCGTGCGAGCCCGTCTGTGTGTTCTCTCTCCTCGTCTCTCTCAAGGAACGGCGGGTTGGCTCTTTGCCATCAATTGAGATCGGTTTCCTCACACTCCTGTCCCACATGTCAGTGATATGCTAAGAGGAGGTGCGTTGACCGACTGGCCATACGCGTACTTGGTTTTGCACCTTCATACTACTCCTCCCTCCGTCACAGTTTACAGGGCGCGCTTCATTATGATGCATTTCTCTCAATGCATTTCCACCACTAAAGAGACTTTAGACGCGTTTGGTTTAATGCTCAATTAATTAGGGCGTGTTAACCGCAATCAAGTCGACAATTTTCTCTCCATGTACTCTGTACTACTACGGAGTGGAGTAAGTGCATGCATGTGTGTACCCGGGGTGGAAGCACTGCATGTGTGTGTACGCATTATTCCCTCTAGTAATAGACGCCATGCTATAACTACCAATGCTATTTTTCAGGCCGATCGCTAGTCGCCTTGGTCCCACAGATTTTTTTCTTTTTTCTGAAGCACGCTGTATAAACAGTGATGGATGGAGTAGTATGAGCGGATTCAAAGAAGAGCGTATTGATGGTTGCTTCTTCAGAGCAACTTACAGTGGGAAAGGTGGCGCTTATGATTTGACTGCTCATTACTCACTATTAATGCGGCGCAACGACTGGGCTGAGTCTCCCATGCGGTTGTGCACTACCCCCTCGGTTCTTAAATATACTTCGGAGTATTTGTCTTTCTAGAGATTTCAATGAGTGACTACACAAATATTTGTCTTTTTAGAGATTTCAAATGGACTGGCACATACGGATGTATATAGACATATTTTAGAGTGTAGATTCACTCATTTTTCTCCGTATGTAGTCACTTGTTGAAATCTCTAGAAAGATGAATAGAATATTTAGGAACGAAGGGAGTACACATATGAAGCAAATTGAGTGAATCTACACTCTAAAATATGCCCGTTTGAAATTTGTAAAAAGACAAATATTTAGGAATGAAGGAGTATAATTTTGTGCATGGCACATGAAACCGGATGATGAAGATGCTTCTGGCAATGCTATCAAGCTTCCATCATTTGTTTACATAATTGACGTACTATACAAATAATTTTCCAGCGACATGAAATTGTACAATGGTGTGAGCTTTCAGCTTTTGTTTCACGTGTCTTGCCATAGATGCTCTTTCAGAAACAATAAAAAACTAACTTCCTTGCTAATGCATGTCAATTATTAGCAGATCAGAGCTAATAATTACATCACAACTGAAGACAGAGTTGTGAGAAGGTGTTAAATTAAAATTGATCCATGCTTTCATTGGCAGCAACGTCCCCCCAGCTCTGTCTAAATCAACAAGGCATGTTGGGAAAAAAGTAGCTGTCTGGAGCATGCAACATTCCGATCATTTTGTGCAGTTCCACTAAAATAGAGCTGAGCATCCCTGTTGCAAATATATTAAGTGTGATTATGATAATAGAGGACTGCTGATGAAACAATAAACACACAAATAGAGGCCGGTCACCTTTGCAGTCTCTCTTAAGACTAACTAGTTGGAGAAGATTAGGCTCGGAGTTGGATGAGGAGGATAGAGCAAAACCAATCTCCCTTTGTGCAGTCGCACTGAAATGTAGAGACGTTGCCCGTGTGACATTTTAGTACAACTGCACAAAACACTCTTAAGAAAAAAGTGATTTGTGCAGTTCACCAAAAGGTCGCAATAGCAACAAGGTGAAATGGATAGCCCTGTTTGCAAAAAAGAGGTAGAAAGGAAACAATTACTGGCCAATAACAGTTGATGACACATGAGACGACAAAAAAGAAGCATATTCCTTGTCCTAAGGGAAGATAACAAAATGGTTGTGTTTATCTAAAACGATGTGAGGACGAGGATGCAATATGGAAAGTACGCCAGACGAGCTACGTTTTGGGCAAAGAACTATGGAAGATCCACATGCAGCGACATGGGAAGACGGGAAGTGGAGTAAGGCCGGAGGGGATACCTGGAGGTCATCGGGATGTAACTAGGTGAGCGGCGGCGGGCGGAATCTGCGAGCAGGTGGCGTAGGCCCTGTCGCGCCAGAGCTTGGTCATAGAGAACATTGTGTACCACAGATCGGGACGTGCTGCCTCGGCGCTGTCGAACGGAGAAACTATGCACTTCCTCCCTTTCCCCCGGCGGACGGGATGCGGCCGGAGCAGTGACCAACGGTGAGAGAGAGAGAGAGGGAGGCCACCGCACTCCATTTCCCCCGGCGGACGGGATGCAGCCGGATCAGTGACCAAGTGAGAGAGAGAGGCCACCGCAACCTTGTGTGAGATACTCTGAAGAGCGAAAAACCAGGCAGGCAGGCTCTATTGTATATAGTGAGCGGACTACCTTTTTCTTCATAAAAATCGTTTTCTATTCTGTGTACGTGCCATTGAGCAGTATAACTTTATTTAAAAATAACACGGCAACGCGTGAAGTCGAACTTTGTTTCGTGTACGCATGGTACACGACCTCCCTAGGTAAACAATCGCTACAGGCGTTCAAATTAGCACGTGGGCTGCCATTTCGTAAAGAAATGAGCTCCATTGTGTACCCGCGCGGGTGTGGCTGGGCACGAAGTGTGAGTACGTGCACGGTGCACCTATTCTCTTCTTGTATACGTACACCACCTACGTGGGGTTGTGTGTGAGAGATACAAACCTAGAGAGATATAGTGTGTG
>NC_041389.1:249356502-249364470 GCF_002162155.2 Triticum dicoccoides
TAACATATGCAATGTGTGTGAAATAGAGTCCTGGATATAACATATATATAGAGGGGGCGATCGAGGAGAAGAGAGTGGAGGTATCATCTGCTTGAGGTGTCCATAGAATCGAAGAGAGGGATGATGTGTGTGTGTGTGTGCGCGCGCGCGCGATCGATGAAGAGTGACATTGAATTTGTGTGTGCCCACGTCAAAGATATAGAGTGGCTGGCCTACTGGAACGTGAGAGGGGACATGTGCAGTTTGTCTCTGTGGCATGGATACCTACCTGCAGTGCTCGACTATCGGTGTGTGGTGGGGGAAGAGGGAGGCCCAATTAACTATAACTAGTCGTGAACCCGTGCATTTGCACGGGCTAGTTTAACATTTCGTCATTTTCTCACTTTATATTTCACTACATAATTACTATAAAAAAATTATGTATGGTGTAACATATATTAATATTTTCTATAATAGGTTGGAGAATATATTGGAACATAACAATTAAAACATAGGTAAATATATTGGAACACCCTATCGAAGCCATGAAAGTAACTTGGATCATTGGTAAGCACACATACATGTGAGTGTCTAAGTGAATCAATGTAATTTTAGCCGTAAATATGTTTTGTTACAAAGATGGCCAAATATTTATTTGGAATATCACCAAAAAGAACATTATCAAATGTTTAGAGACAATGCCATCGACATGAGGAGGTAATCCAACTTACACTTTGTCAACATATTTTGCATATGCAAAAAATTAAGCATATCTCATCTTTTCAACTTCTATTCTACCATCCGGTGAGTAAAAGATAATTTGATAGAATTAGAAACATCATTAGATGATTAAACTTAAACAATACTTGTACTAAATTAGCGACAATTAATATGGATCGGAGTGAATATAACATTCTTATTTCTCTGGAGTATGATAATTATGGTTTGTTGAATATAGAGTGCAAGCTTATTCATGTAAGCTTGCATAGAAAGGAAAAGAAGCGGACATGATAGGTTGGAGAATGAAGAATATTTGGTAAATTAAGTAGTACTATTAGCATAAAAAGAAGCTTCACATAAGCTTGCTCTATAAGTTTAGGATCCATAAGCAATGTGAAATTGAATTCCCTGATAGTGGAAGGAAATACATGCTTCAGATTTTTACTATATATATGCATCTGAAAGAAGCACCTCCCAACACGTTATATTTAGCATTGAAGTTTAATAGTTTGGTAAATTACTCGCTGATGAGGAAAAAGGCAAGAAGGCAAAAACAGACTATAGATAATTTAATTGTATAGACTTTATACAAATAGTAGGTGTGAAAGAAAAGATAGAAAAGATATAGACAACACAGTTGGAGGAGAACATGAATAAAACAAAGATTTGGAGTAATGGCACCACCATCTTCCATTAACTTTTGTGCTAGATTGTCTTTTATAATAAAGTTGTAGTAGCTGTCCGAACCAACAACCATTAAAAAAAACATAAACAAGAAAAACTACTCCCTCCATCTGATTTTCTACCATATATTTAATCTACGATTTAGTAGTTCTCACACATAATTGACAGAAAATTAGAAGTGCAGCAGCCACGACACTCAAGCATTAGCAGTTCTCACATGCCTTTACTTATGCAAAAAAATTGCCCGCAAAATTGTTTATTCAGATATACAGTATAACAGAAACCATCCATGTTTTAGTAGTTGACAAACATCTTCATTGTCAAGTGTTTCACCGCCTAACTATCTGCACTATCTGCTGACTGAAAAAAAGGTTAGAAGAAAATTCATGAGAAGTCAATTCTCAACGGCCAGGACATGGCAGCTTGGCAAGGAACTTCCATGAACACCAGATTGTGGCGGACCAGCATATCAAGCAACAACATCAGCCGTAACTGGAGATTGGGAAGGCCATTGAAGATTTTAACTCTCCCATGGAGGGTCCTGGACATGTTTTGTCGATACAAAAATTGATTAGTAACTTGACCAGTGACGACGTTGACAACTGACATTAGCCTCCTTCATGCCGCTGTAGTCTGTTTAGACAGCAGGTTTTTATAAGCTTGCTTGATGATCATAATTATGCTCCCTCCGATGTCCATATGTATACATAGGTTGTACATTAGAAGATTATGCTCCAACAAATCTCCATGAGGTATCCATAGGTTCTAGTGAGAAGAGCCGGGATTGCATCCCTGGAAAGCACAACACTATCCAAGCACATGGTACAAAACAAAGTGATCTCAAATCCAAAGTTATTGTGTATTCAAGATAAACCTGCAAGGAAAAACATATAACAAAATATTGTAAGAAAATGAACCTGATGCAGATGAGGAAAACAGTTTTTAGTATAAGCTCCATTAGCACAGCCGAAAAAGTTACAAATAAGGAAAATTGATTGAGGTTGTTTTCTAACCAGGAGAGGAAGAGATGGTGGAGAAGCGTGATCTCTTTCGGGCCTGGAGGAAGAAGTATCGTCCAATCTTTCCGATAATACCGCCTACCCTTGTTTTTATATTATTAGTTGAGTCTCTCCCACGTAATAACTTAACAACTTTGTTAGTACAATTTTCTAAGAATGATGTATCTTTTTCCGAGCCTACCCTTGTTTTATATATTATTATTAGTTGATGGTCTTTCCCACGTAATAACTTAATAAATTTGTTACCACAATTTTTTAAATAAATTTATAGTTTTCAAGATAAAAGAAAACTATTTGACAGCTTGCATTGAAGGAGTATTTACCTCAGACTATGAGTGTCTATGATCAGGTCTTCTGTTGTGCTTGCCTATTCCTGCACATAAGGCAAACATGACAGGCTTTGCATGAAAGTAATCTGGATCGAGGTGCAAAGCCACTGAAGCAGCTAGTCACATAGCCGTTGCGACGTTAATAAGTAGGTGCACTGATCGATGGATAAGACGGCACTACCATCTCGTCGACAAAGCAACAGCGTGGGGTGCACTGATTGATCCATGTGACGGCACCACCAATATTATCAACAACGGTGGTAATAAGAAACAATGTTGGCATGGCATGCACTGGTCCACAATGGCGGCATGGAATTTGCAGGTTGCCTTATATATCAAGAACAGTAGTATATATCGACTAAAAGATTATGTATATACTGAATAAAAAAAGTAGTATACTGGTTCACTTAAAAAGTACTATATATTGCCTTACGAAAATGTTGTATATACTGCACCAGAAAAAAAGTATATACTTACTTTATCAAAGTGTATGTTATATACCCATTTGATTTAATTTTGTATGCTACATACTGCCGTGCACAAAGAGCAGTCTATGTACTACTTTGATATAGATGGTATTTAGACAAAATACAGTACAATAGTATATACTTTGAATTAGTACTCCACAGTCACTATGTTAGTATATACAATATCGCAGAAATATTGTTCTAGCAATCATTAAAAAAATGTTCTGGTATATACTTACTATTGACACCTACTCCGTCCCAAGCTGCCTAGGTTCACGGCAAAAAAAGTAAAAGGTCCGTATATTTTCAAGAGTTGGCAATATACATTTAGGTACCTTTCTAGCTATATACTACATATTAGATAAATTCTCTTGAAAAATCCATGCATATCTGAAAAGGCGCATGGTATAGCACACAGTTTAGTAGTACAACATACAGAAAATCACAAATGTATTTATACCTGAAAGTATTTATAAGAAGCATGACGATATTATTGGAGATTATTAATCCAAATCCTATAGAAAAAAATTCAATGAAGCTGCATAGTAGCCTTAGCTGTAGTGGAAGGCATAAAACTGATCGAGCAAACTATCAAATACATGAAGGTTCATATGGTCGATGCCATGAGTTCCACAGGAGCCTGAACCCATGACTGCCACCGATGATGAACATCCGGCACAGCGTCTGCATCGACAGTAAAAATCATCAACCTGATTGGTAAGAAGAAAAACATCTTCAAACAACACTAATCCTACAGCACACAGAACAGATTGTGTAATTTCCTTATTAAGAATTCAAAGGTCTACTTAACATTGCTTAGGCTTGGTATAGCACACAGTTTAGTAGTACAACATACAAAAAATCACAAATGTATTTATACATGAAAGTAATTATAAGAAGCATGACCATATTATTGGAGATTATTAATCCAAATCCTATAGAAAAAATCTCAATGAAGCTGCGTAGTAGCCTTAGCTGTAGTGGAAGGCATAAAACTGATCGAGCAAACTATCAAATACATGAAGGTTCATATGGTCGATGCCATGAGTTCCACAGGAGCCTGAACCCATGACTGCCACCGATGATGAACATCCGGCACAACGTCTGCATCGACAGTCAAAATCATCAACCTGATTGGTAAGAAGAAAAACATCTTCAAACAACACTAATCCTACAGCACACAGAACAGATTCTGTAATTTCCTTATTAAGAATTCAAAGGTCTACTTAACATTGCTTAGGCTTGATTTCAGATTAGTAAAAATCAAGTGTTATGTTATGTGAAGCAGCTTTGAAGACGCACTAATGATCACAACCTAAATTGGTTCTCGAAAGTCAGTCCATTTGGGAGTTAGCAGACATTTTCTTGTCAAACAAAGGTCAAGTTTTTCATACTAAACTGTAGTACACTGGACAACAGTAAGAAATGCATTGGGTATTATTCATGAAATCCCATGGTTCAGGGCAAAAAAAGTAAAAGGCCCGTATATTTTCAAGAGTTGGCAATATAAGCTAACATTTTAGGTACCTTTCTATATACTACATCTTAGATAAATTCTCTTGAAAAATGCATGCATATCTGAAAAGGCGCAGATGCCATGCGTGGTATAGCACACAGTTTAGTAGTACAACATACAGAAAATCACAAATGTATTTATACCTGAAATTTATAAGAAGCGTGATCGTATTCTTGGGGATTATTAATCCAAGTCCTATAGAAAAAATCTCAATGAAGTTGCGTAGTAGCCTTAGCTGTAGTGGAAGGCATAAAACTGATCGAGCAAACTATCAAATACATGTAGGTTCATATGGTTGATGCCATGAGTTCCACAGTAGCCCGAACCCATGACTGGCGCTGATGATGAACATCCAACAGAGCGTCTGCATCGACAGTTAAAATCATCAACCTGATTGGTTTGAAGAAAAAATTCTTCAAACAACACTAAATCCTATGGCACACAAAACAGATTGTGTAATTTCCTTATTAAGAATTCAAAGGTCTACTTAGCATTGCTTAGGCTCGATTTCAGATTAGTAAAAATCAAATGTTATGTTATGTCAAGCAACTTTGAAGACGCACTAATGATCACAACCTAAATTGGTTCTAGAAAATCAGTCCGTGTGGGAATTAGCACACACATTTTTCTTGTCAAACAAAGGTCAAGTTCTTCATACTAAACTGTAGGACACTGGACAACAGTAACCAATGCATTGAGTATTATTCATGAAATCTCATTATTCATCACCGACAATCCACACAACTATATTGTAGTAGGCTAAATAGCAGTTGATCCTATGAACTATTTTTTACGAACTAACTAAATCACCAATTATAACAAAATTGTATTGTCCTTTGCGAAATTCAATCCAGTCAACCACTCTCGATTATTAGTCCTAACTGAAGCACCTGTTAACAAACTAACTAAACCACCATGATTTGAAAAAACAAAATTGCAAAGATCACCATTGCAAAGCCAAAGGATAGTGGTATTGGCACAATTCCTTGCCAAACCCAAGTTCCAGGAGAGCAGATTCTCCCCACTAACACAACAATCCAGTGGCACTCCACCTAGCACACCTGCTCCATGCCACCCAAGTTTCATGAGAGAACTTCAGAGAAGAAAATCACCTTGTCGGGCAGCCATTCAGAACACGGTGGAATTTGCTAAGCAGAGAGCGATCTTCTCCGCGCACTTCCGTGCTTCAGCGGTCCGATGAGTGTTGGGCCACAACAGGACACCATTATTGTCGCTTATAAGCATCATCGCAGAAGAGGAGAACGTCGTGTGTCGCGGTAAATGTTGACGTGACGGTCGATGGGAGAGGAGCAGCAGCAAGTGGGGCAGATCAACGAACGGGACACAATCTGCCTCACCGCGTTCCCTTGACCAGCCATGTTGCCACAATGGGACCGGAAGCATCCACCGCAGCATGCTGGTCCAAGAGAGAGGATGCGGTGATTCATGGGGGCGGTGGAGGCGGTGAGATGCGACAACGGCTGGATGCGGTGGGCAGCGACGACTGCTGGGATAGGCTGTGACGACTACGGTGGTGAGCAGAGCGGCGGCACAATCCATTGGAAGCAGCGGCTCGATCCATGGGAAGTGGCGGCACGATGGTAGGCGTCACAAGGTTAGGGATACGCGAGGAGGGCTTCTTTTTTTAGCAACCGATGAAGGTCTTTTTTTTACGACGGTGATGAAAGGCCTGTTGGGCTTCTTTTTGTACAACAATGATGAAAGGAACGTGGGCCTTCACTTTTTTTGGCCGAGTTAAGTACGTGATTAAGCGAAAAATAAATGGGTTAATCTCCATCGTAATAACTTGGTCCCACCAATTGAACGGCTCATAATTTCTAATTAACGTGGTAATTTCTAGGGAGTCTGAAATTAGTATAGGTATAGAAGGTACAATGGCTAGTATATGTGTGGAGGAGGAGAGAGTCCTACCTCATGTATTAAGGAGATCGATCTGCCTCATGTATTAAGGGAGATCGATCGGCATCCATGCATATGTGTAGGAGAGGAATAAGGTTGGGAGAGAGACAGAGCTAGAGTGTTGGAGGGGGTGACAGTGGAGTTGCTTCTAACAAATGGTGGGATATGCTTGCTAGACAAACGGAGGGCACGCCCGCAATATCAATAAGAGAGGAGATGGTTGCTTGTTATCTGTGCACGTGCGTGTGAGAGATGGGTCAGGAGGCATGCACGAATGATGAGGGGGGACGATGTGGCTGTGGTAAGCGGACGTAACTACATAGGAAGATCAATCGCCCTTTGTTAGAGAAAGGAGAGACATAACTTGTGAGGTACGTTGACCGATGGGGGGTAGTTAAAGTCGATCTAGGTATATGTTGGGAGATCGATCAGTATACATGCATGTGTGTGTTAGAAGCAAATGAGGCACGAGGAGAAGGATAGAGAGAGAGGGATGCATGTAGGAGGTGGTATGAGAGGCAAACTATATCGAGGGGGAGGAGTGTGCGAGCACGAGAACAATGAAAAGAGTGGTGGGAGTGAGGCATGGACGGTGACAAGAGAAGAGGCGAAGCTTGTGTTTGTGCTAGGCTGTAACGCCCCGGATTCGTTGCACTAGGTGTCTGCCAGTTATTCGCCGTCGTTGCCATGTCATGTGCTTGTGTGTTGCACTTTGCCATGCCATCATCTGCATTTCATATCATGTCATCATGTGCATTTCATTTTGCATGCGTGTTCGTCTCATGCATCCGAGCTTTTTCCCCGTTGTCCGTTTTGCAATCCGGCACTCCTATGTCCTCCGGCGTTCCCCTTTTGTCTTCTGTTGTGAGCGGGTATTAAACTTTCTCGGAATGGCCCGAGGTTTGCCAAGCGGCCTTGGTATAGCACCGTAGACCGCCTGTCAAGTTTCGTGCCATTTGGAGTCCGTTTGATACTCCAACGGTTAACCGGGTAACCGTAAAAGCCTCCTTCTCTTTGCAGCCCAACAGCCCTTCCAAAGTGGCCCAAAGCCCATCTAACTCCCCTCCATGCTCTCGGTCGTTCGATCACGATCACGTGGCCGAAAACCGCTTCTCATTTGGACTCTCCTAGCTCCCTCTACCGGAGCAGCCGCCGCCCCGAGCGCCCGCCGCCCCGCCGCCAAATCTCCGCCGCCGGCGCGCCTCTCCGCCGCCATGCCGGCGCCCCGCCTGGCTCCCGCCGCCTCCTCCCATGCACCGCCCGGCCCCTCCGCCGCCGGCAAGCACCGAGCCCGCGGCTCTGGGCGCCTCAGCGCCAACTGCCGCCGCCGGTCG
>NC_041389.1:249364691-249415653 GCF_002162155.2 Triticum dicoccoides
CCCCGCTGCTGCGACCCGCGCCCCCGCGCGGGAGCCGCAGCTCAGCCCGCCAGCGCCGCCCTCCGGCCAGATCCGGCGTCCCTCGCCGTGGGGCCGCCTCCCCGCGCCTCTCCGGCATCTTCCTCCCCAGCTCCGGCGAGTTTTCCGGCCGCCTCAAAATCCGTGCAAATCCCGAGGTTGACCCCGAATCCACTAAGTCCCAGATTTTGTTATTATCATGCCATGTTCATCGCATCGTATCTCTGCATCCGTAGCTCCGTTTCGTGCGTATAATATGTCAATTTGTTCGTCTCGACGAGTAATTCATTTCATTCCATTGCTTCGTTTTCATTTGAGCTCATCTTGATGCCCGAAATGCTGTTGGAAGAGTGCATATTGATGTTAATCTGCTGAAACTGTTATAACTTGCTCATTTGTCATTTTTGACATGATTGATGTGTGCATCCTATGATGTTGATGTCTACATGTATGTTGATCTATGCCATGCCATCTTTCCAGGGGTGTATGCCATGTATTTTTGTGATCAATGTGGTGACTAGCACAAGCATGCAAACTAGGCTTTGTGATATTGCTGTTTTAGCCCCCGTTCTGCTGTTATTTTGATGCCATGTAAACTTGACGCTACAGAGAGATCCATGCATATTTTGAGATACTTCAGTAAGGGTGTTTTGAACATATGGTTATTGTCTATCCATTAATGCTCTTGTTTGCAATTATGGAGTAGTTTAGCATGTCATTTTGGTGCTCTACTTTTGCTTCAAAATGTTTCCTGGCAGATTGTTTAATGGTTATTCAATATGGCCAAGGTTGCTATAGTTGATCCTTGCATGCTATGGACTTGTTCTTGACTTGATTTGTTTCACAAACATGTCTTCTTGATGATGCTATGCTATCTTGTCATGTAATGACTTGTGGTGAGTGAATCGAGCTTGTTAAGTAGTGTACATGATGTTGCTGTTTTGCTAGGCTGAATCTGTTATCTCGTGATGTTATATAAACATGTTGCTAGTAATCATTCTACGCATAATATGGAGATGCTCTATAAAGATGTTTTGATCTACATGTCATGCTCTATCCATTCATGCCCTTGGTTGCATTTATAGCTTGCTGTAGACTGTTCATATCTTCCTCTAAAGCTGCTTGATAATGTTGCTATCAGCCTGTTAACATTAAGTTCACTAGTTTCCATGTGTTTTCCTAGTGATCCATGCATCCTATGACCTTGCTCTTGCCATGCTTAGCTTCACAAACATGTCTTCTTACTGTTGGTTGCCTTGCCATGCCATGTATTGCTCTGTGGTGAGTGGTTCAAGCTCACGAACATGCCTACTTATTGTTGTTCCTGCCATGTATGAATCTGTCATATAACTTGCCATGTTCACATGGGTGCCATCATATTTTCTGATCCTTTTTGGCTTATGGTCAGTAAGGGACTTTTGATCTATGCAATTAGTACTTTCATGCCATGCATTTTTTTGCCATGATATGTTCCTGTAACATGTTGTTTTCTTGCTCTAAACATTGCAACCTGATGTTATTTCTGCAAAGTCTGAAACTGTTATTATTTGCAATCTTACCATGTGTTTTGGAGCATGTTCTAGTGATTTCTGGAGATAGCTCGATGTTCATGTTTTGTTGTGCTTTACCTGTACTTCATGCCCATGCCTTTTGTTATTATGTTGGGGTGCTGTAGCATGTTGTTTTGATGCTTGTAAGATGCCTAGTTGCTGTTATGGACAGATTGTTGCTATGACTTGTATAAAGTGTATGTGTTGCACCGTTGCTCCGTTTTGAGTGTGCTCTATATCAAACTTGCTTGTTTTTGCATGTAGCTTCATATTATCATGTTGCATCCTTGTTTTGAGGTGTTTGCTTGATGTTTGGATGCATTTTGCATCAATGCCATGCTTAACTTGTTTTGCTCATATCTTCTAGGCTGTAGCTCCGAATTAAATAAACTTTATATGTAACTTGACTAGAATTTCGTGTAGCTCATCTTGGTGCATCTTAACTTGCTGTTTAACAACTTGAACATAAGGTTTATTAAGTTCTGGACCCATTTCGAAATTTGCATATGAGGACTTACCGGAATCGTTATATGTTGTTCCCGGCCTCATTTAAACTTGCCTTGATGTGTTGTTCTTGTTTGCATCATCTCTTGCCATGAGTAGCTTCATGTAGCTTGGTCATGCATCATGCTTGTTGTGCATCATGCCTTGTTCATGTGTGGTGTGTTTACCTATGTTGTGTGCTTCTTCTTGTTAGTTCTTGTTTCGTTGCGATCATGAGGATTCGTTCGTCTACGGTTGGTTCGGCTTCATCCGTTCGTCTTCTTCACGGACTCGTTCTTCTTCCTTGCGGGATTTCCGGCAAGATGGCCGCTACCCTGGATCTCACTACTATCATTGCTATGCTAGTTGCTTCGTTCTATCACTATGATGCGCTACCTATCACTTGTTCATCAAGCCATCCCATATTGCCATGAACCTCTATCCCTTGACACCTTTCTATGCAAACCACTATTTGGCTATGTTACCGCTTTGCTCACCACCACCTACTTTTCCCTTGGGAGTCGCTCTCTCGAGGGTCATCTTTATTATAGCCCCCCCGGGCCAATGCTTGTCTAAGTGTTGGTCTAAACTAGAGCACCGTGCGGGACCATTCCTTAGCAACTTGGATTCGTCGGTACCTGTACGCTTCGCTCATCCGGTGTTGCCCTGAGAACGAGATATGTGCAGCTCCTATCGGGATTGTCGGCGCATCGGGCGGCTTTGCTGGTCTTGTTTTACCATTGTCGAAATGTCTTGTAAACCGGGATTCCGAGACTGATCGGGTCTTCCTGGGAGAAGGTCTATTCCTTCGTTGATCGCGGGAGCTTGTCATGGGCTAAGTTGGGACACCCCTGCAGGGTATAAACTTTCGAGAGCCGTGCCCGCGGTTATGTGGCAGATGGGAATTTGTTAATGTCCGGTTGTAGATAAGTTGACACCAGATCCGAATTAAAACGCATCAACCGCGTGTGTAGCCATGATGGTCTCTTCTCGGCTGAGTCCGGGAAGTGAACACGGTTTCTATGTTATGTTTGACGTAAGTAGGTGTTCAGGATCACCTCTTGATCATTGCTAGCTTCACGACCATTCCGCTTGTTCTCTTCTCGCTCTTATTTGCGTTGGTTAGCCACCATATCATGCTTAGTCGCTGCTGCAACCTCACCACTTTACCCCTTCCTTTCCCATTAAGCTTTGCTAGTCTTGATACCCATGGTAATGGGATTGCTGAGTCCTCGTGGCTCACAGATTACTACAACAACAGTTGCAGGTACAGGTTTATGCGATGATCATGACGCGAGAGCGATGTTTGCTTGCTTGAGTTCATCTTCTGCTTCTTCTTCGATCAGGGGATAGGTTCCAGGTCGGCAGCCTGGGCTAGCAGGGTGGATATTGTTTGAGTTTCTATTTATGTATCATCCGTAGTCGGATGTTGATCTCTTGTATGATGTATTGTTGTATTCGTGTGGCATTGTATGCCTTATGTATGTATCCCTATCTATTATGTAATGTTGATGTAATGATATCCACCTTGCAAAAGCGTTTCAATATGCGGGTCTATCCTTAGTGGGACCTTCAAGTTCCTTTTGGATAGGGTCACATATTGGGCTTGACAAGTTGGTATCAGAGCCTCGACCGACCATAGGAGCCCCCTTGATTGATCGTGTAGTTTGGCCGTTGTTGAGTCTAGAAGAAAACTATTTTTGGAGTCTAGTTATATCGGAGAGTAGGAATTCTTTTTACTCCTCAGCCCCTTCGTCGCTCTGGTGAGGAATCTTGACATAGGTGTTTTGAATTACTCCTCTTCCCGTTCAAATTTTTCTTTAGGATCACGCGGTTAGTTTTCGTTCGTTGTCCATCCTCTTTTGTCCGGTGCATCTCTCGTCAAGTCGACTCGAACCTCTTTGTCTTTCGGGAGTTCAATCCTCAGTTCTTCCTCCGACATCGTTGTTGTTTCCCTGTCCGAAGTTGTCCTTGTTTTTTCCCTCCCTCCCTTCTTCTTCTCGAATCCGGAGTCTGTAATCGAGTATCCATCCTACTCGTGCGAAGTCTTTGCTTTCTTTCTTCAATGATTTTCAACCAGTGTTTTCTCTTCAAGATATTCGTCAGTTTCCCCTTCCAAGTTTCCTTTCTTTTTCCTGCCCTCCCACCCTCTTCCTCCCGTAGTTTGAGTCTCTTTCGACCATCAATTTCATTCGTGTGGAGCATCTTCAGTCTTTCGTCAATTGTTTCAACCGGTGAATTCTCGTCTCGTTCGACATTCTTCTTCTATTTTTTCTTCAACGGTGGACTCAATGCAAGTTTTTCAGTGTCGATCGTATTCTTTTCCTCGGCTCAAATGTTTTCCCCTTGCTCGTTCGCCTCTCGCCAATTTATCCTTTCGGAGTGCTCAAGACATCTCAGGAGATTCGTTTGTGTTCGAATTAATTCGAGGTTGTCACCTCATTCAAATATTTCAGTTGTTCCGGTGCATCATCTATCTGTTCAACAACCCTTTCCAACGGTGTTTTCTATTAGTGGGTCCTAACCCACAAGTCTTTTCCCAGGATCTTACCAGACTCTTCTAATCTCCCGGAGTTATTCTCCATTCTTTTCAAGTGTGACGTAAGAATGGATTTCATTAGTCAGATCTTTTCGAAGATCAATTTCAAATCATTTCATCGTCTGCTCAACCTCTTTGCTTTTCATTCTCCCGGAGTATCTCAGTAATTTTGGTGGTGTTTTCTCGTCGTCATTTGAAGACCGAAGAAGTGTTTTTCCTCTAAATCTTGTCCGTTCTCTCGGAGATTCTCTGTGCTAGCTCGATGTCATCCTATCAAATTGTTTTCCAGTCGTGCAAATTCTTTTCATTCATCCGGAGCGTTTCAGGAGTGCTTTCCCTCTCGGTCATCCGGAGGCCATCTTTTCAGAAGATTTCTTCATTCTAAGTTTCAGAGTCGTTCTCCAATTATTCTATATCCGTGCCCTTTCGTTCGTCTCAATATTATTCCGGTGCTTCGCTCAAGTGTTCTTTATCAGTTCGCGATCTCTTTGTTCTTTGCATCTAAATCCCCTCGACCATATTTATTCTTCTTATTCTTCCTGGCGATTCACTCTCTTTCATCATTTAATTTTTGAATTCTTACGGTGGTTCGTTCAAGATTCTTTTTCCTTGTTTATCATATTATTCATTCGTTCTTCCAATCCTACCAGTGGTTCATGAAGACTTTCTCAAGTTTGCGATATGTCACTTCTCAAACCCTTTTCAAGAAGAATAAGTAGTATGAAAAATCCATTGCTTGTCATCAATTTAATTTGATGAAGGAGAAGCATACAATAAACCTTATTCTTATTTCATCCAAGTGAGTAATCCCTTCCTTCGGAGTTTGTTCTTGATGAATAAATTCTAGTTCCAAGTGTTTTCATATTTTCTTTTCCGGAGTTCAATTTCCTGGCCATCTCATCGGAACCTTCATCTAAATCATCGCAAGGCTCATCTTATTCTTTCATCCTTCATTCTATCTCATCATCCTTTATTTTACCGGAGTACTTCATGGCGATTCTTCTTGATTTAATTCATTCTTCAAGAGTTCAAGTTTCATTCCATCTTCTCTAATTCATGTTCTATTCCTTTCATCTTCAGCCGGAGTGTTACCTAAATCCTTTCAGTCTTATTCGTTTCTTTTCTCATTCTAACCACTCCGGTTAGAACGAGTCGTTTCAGAGTCTATCTGATTCCGTGAGCTCTCGATTCTCATCATTCTCGTCGCTCCTTTCTTTTTCTCGAGTGTTCTCCATTCTTTGATTCTTCTCTTGAGTTTTTGTTTCACCTCATCCCTTTTCCCTTCCGTCTCGGTCCTAAGATCTCGGGACAAGATCTCTTGTTAGTGGAGGAGTGTTGTAACACCCCAGATTCGTTGCGCCAGGTGTCTGCCAGTTATTCGTCGTCGTTGCCATGTCATGTGCTTGTGTGTTGCACTTTGCCATGTCATCATCTGCATTTCATATCATGTCATCATGTGCATTTCATTTTGCATGCGTGTTCGTCTCATGCATCCGAGCTTTTTCCCCGTTGTCCGTTTTGCAATCCGGCACTCCTATGTCCTCCGGCGTTCCCCTTTTGTCTTTTGTTGTGAGCGTGTATTAAACTTTCTCGGAATGGCCCGAGGTTTGCCAAGCGGCTTTGGTATAGCACCGGTAGACCGCCTGTCAAGTTTCGTGCCATTTGGAGTCCGTTTGATACTCCAACGGTTAACCGGGTAACCGTAAAAGCCTCCTTCTCTTTGCAGCCCAACACCCCTTCCAAAGTGGCCCAAAGCCCATCTAACTCCCCTCCATGCTCTCGGTCGTTCTATCATGATCGCGTGGCCGAAAACCGCTCCTCATTTCGACTCTCCTAGCTCCCTCTACCTATAAATTAGCCCCCTCCCCCGAAATCTCGGGCAAACCCTAGTCCTCTTCCTCCCGCCGCCGCCGGACATGTCCATCCGCGTCAGACATGTCCGCCGGACACGTCGCTCCGGCCAATGACGCGCTGCCACGTCACCCCGCCGTCGCTCCCCTCCACTCGCGTCGCGCCACGTCACCGCCGCCAGCGCCCACCTAGCCGCCGCAGCCGTCCCGGCCGTGCGCCGCCGCCTCGCCGGCCGGAGCCGCCGCCGCCCCGAGCGCCCGCCGCCCCGCCGCCAAATCTCCGCCGCCGGCGCGCCTCTCCGCCGCCATGCCGGCGCCCCGCCTGGCTCCCGCCGCCTCCTCCCGTGCGCCGCCCGGCCCCTCCGCCGCCGGCCAGCACCGAGCCCGCGGCTCTGGGCGCCTCAGCGCCAACTGCCGCCGCCGGTCGCCCCCGCTACTGCGACCCGCGCCTCCACGCGGGAGCCGCAGCTCAGCCCACCGGCGCCGCCCTCCGGCCAGATCCGGCGTCCCTCGTCGCGGGGCCGCCTCCCTGCGCCTCTCCGGCATCTTCCTCCCCAGCTCTGGCGAGTTTTCCGGCTGCCTCGAAATCCGTGCAAATCCCGAGGTTGACCCCGAATCCACTAAGTCCCAGATTTTTGTTATTATCATGCCATGTTCATCGCATCGTATCTCTGCCTCCGTAGCTCCGTTTCGTGCGTATAATATGTCAATTTGTTTGCCTCGACGAGTACTTGATTTCATTGCATTGCATCATTTTCATTTGAGCTCATCTTGATGCCCTAAATGCTATTGGAAGAGTGCATGTTGATGTTAATCTGCTGAAACTGTTATAAGTTGCTCATTTGTCATTTTTGACATGATTGATGTGTGCATCCTATGATGTTGATGTCTACATGTATGTTGATCTATGCCATGCCATCTTTCCAGGGGTGTATGCCATGTATTTTTGTGATCAATGTGGTGACTATCACAAGCATGCAAACTAGGCTTCGTGATATTGCTGTTTTAGCCCCTGTTCTGCTATTATTTTCATGCCATGTAAACTTGATGCTACAGAGAGATCCATGCATATTTTGAGATACTTCAGTAAGGGTGTTTTGAACATATGGTTATTGTCTATCCATTCATGACCTTGTTTGTAATTATGGAGTAGTCTAGCATATCATTTTGGTGCTCTACTTTTGCTTCAAAATGTTTCCTGGCAGATTGTTTAATGGCTATTCAATATGGCCAAGGTTGCTATAGTTGATCCTTGCATGCTATGGACTTGTTCTTGACTTGGTTTGTTTCACAAACATGTTTCCTTGATGATGCTATGCTTATCTTGTCATGCAATGACTTGTGGTGAGTGAATCGAGCTTGTTAAGTAGTGTACATGATGTTGCTGTTTTGCTAGGCTGAATCTGTTATTTCGTGATGCTATATAAACATGTTGCTACTAATCATTCTACGCATAATATGGAGATGCTCTATAAACATGTTTTGATCTACATGTCATGCTCTATCCATTCATGCCCTTGGTTGCATTTATAGCTTGCGGTAGACTGTTCATATCTTCCTCCAAAGCTGCTTGATAATGTTGCTATCAGCCTGTTAACATTAAGTTCACTAGTTTCCATGTGTTTTCCTAGTGATCCATGCATCCTATGACCTTGCTCTTGCCATGCTTAGCTTCACAAACATGTATTCTTACTGTTGGTTGCCTTGCCATGCCATGTATTGCTCTGTGGTGAGTGGTTCAAGCTCACGAATATGCCTACTTATTGTTGTTCCTGCCATGTATGAATCTGTCATATAACTTGCCATGTTCACATGGGTGCCATCATATTTTCTGATCCTTTTTGGCTTATGGTCAGTAAGGGACTTTTGATCTATGAAATTAGTAGATTCATTCCATGCCTTTGTTTGCCATGATATGTTCCTGTAACATGTTGTTTGCTTGCTCTAAACATTGCAACCTGATATTATTTCTGCAAAGTCTGAAACTGTTATTATTAGCAATCTTACCATGTGTTTTGGAGCATGTTCTAGTGATTTCTAGAGATAGCTCGGTGTTCATGTTTTGTTGTGCTTTACCTGTACTTCATGCCCATGCCTTTTGTTATTATGTTGGGGTGCTGTAGCATGTTGTTTTGATGCTTGTAAGATGCCTAGTTGCTGTTATGGACAAATTGTTGCTATGACTTGTATAAAGTGTATGTGTTGCACCGTTGCTCCGTTTTGAGTGTGCTCTATATGAAACTTGCTTGTTTTTGCATGTAGCTTCATATTATCATGTTGCATCCTTGTTTTGAGGTGTTTGCTTGATGTTTGGGTGCATTTTGCATCAATGCCATGCTTAACTTGTTTTGCTCATATCTTCTAGGCCGTAGCTCCGAATTAAATGAACTTTATATGTAACTTGACTAGAATTTCGTGTAGATCATCTTGGTGCATCTTAAATTGCTGTTTAACAACTTGAACATAAGGTTTATTCAGTTCTGGACCCATTTCGAAATTTTCATATGAGGACTTACCGGAATCGTTATATGTTGTTCCCGGCCTCATTTAAACTTGCCTTGATGTGTTGTTCTTGTTTGCATCATCTCTTGCCATGAGTAGCTTCATGTAGCTTGGTCATGCATCATGCTTGTTGTGCATCATGCCTTGTTCATGTGTGGTGTGTTTACCTATGTTGTGTGCTTCTTCTTGTTAGTTCTTGTTTCGTTGCGATCGTGAGGATTCGTTCGTCTACGGTTGGTTCAGCTTCATCTGTTCGTCTTCTTCACGGACTCGTTCTTATTCCTTGCGGGATTTCAGGCAAGATGACCGCTACCCTGGATCTCACTACTATCATTGCTATGCTAGTTGCTTCGTTCTATCACTATGCTGCGCTACCTACCACTTGTTCATCAAGCCATCCCATATTGCCATGAACCTCTATCCCTTGACACCTTTCCTATGCAAACCACTGTTTGGCTATGTTACCGCTTTGCTCAGCCCCTCTTATGGCGTTGCTAGCTGCAGGTGAAGTTGAAGATTTCTCCATGGTGGACAGGATTTTTGTTGGGATATCACAATATCTCTTATATTATTAATGCATCTATATACTTGGTAAAGGGTGGAAGGCTCGGCCTTAAGGTTTATTCAGTTCTGGACCCATTTCGAAATTTGCATATGAGGACTTACCGGAATCATTATATGTTGTTCCCGGCCTCATTTAAACTTGCCTTGATGTGTTGTTCTTGTTTGCATCATCTCTTGCCATGAGTAGCTTCATGTAGCTTGGTCATGCATCATGCTTGTTGTGCATCATGCCTTGTTCATGTGTGGTGTGTTTACCTATGTTGTGTGCTTCTTCTTGTTAGTTCTTGTTTCGTTGCGATCGTGAGGATTCGTTCGTCTACGGTTGGTTCGGCTTCATCCGTTCGTCTTCTTTATGGACTCGTTCTTCTTCCTTGCGGGATTTCAGGCAAGATGACCGCTACCCTGGATCTCACTACTATCATTGCTAGGCTAGTTGCTTCGTTCTATCACTATGTTGCGCTACCTATCACTTGTTCATCAAGCCATCCCATATTGCCATGAACCTCTATCCCTTGACACCTTTCCTATGCAAACCACTGTTTGGCTATGTTACCGCTTTTCTCAGCTCCTCTAATAGCGTTGCTAGCTACAGGTGAAGTTGAAGATTTCTCCATGGTGGATAGGATTTTTGTTGGGATATCACAATATCTCTTATATTATTAATGCATCTATATACTTGGTAAAGGGTGGAAGGCTCGGCCTTATGCCTGGTGTTTTGTTCCACTCTTGCTGCCCTAGTTTCCGTCATACCAGTGTTATGTTCCTGGATTTTTGCGTTCCTAACGCGATCGGGTGATTTAAGGAACCCCCCTGACAGTTCGCTTTGAATAAAACTCCTCCAGCAAGGCCCAACCTTGGTTTTACCATTTGCCTCACCACCACCTACTTTTCCCTTGGGAGTCGCTCTCTCGAGGGTCATCTTTATTATAGCCCCCCCCCAGGCTAATGCTTGTCTAAGTGTTGGTCCAAACTAGAGCACCGTGCGGGACCATTCCTTGGCAACTTGGATTCGTCGGTACCTGTACGCTTCGCTCATCCGGTGTTGCCCTGAGAACGAGATATGTGTAGCTCCTATCGGGATTGTCGGCGCATCGGGCGGCTTTGCTGGTCTTGTTTTACCATTGTCGAAATGTCTTGTAAACCGGGATTCCGAGACTGGTCGGGTCTTCCTGGGAGAAGGTCTATTCCTTCGTTGATCGCGAGAGCTTGTCATGGGCTAAGTTGGGACACCCCTGCAGGGTATAAACTTTCGAGAGCCATGCCCGCGGTTATGTGGCAGATGGGAATTTGTTAATGTCCGGTTGTAGATAACTTGACACCAGATCCGAATTAAAACGCATCAACCGCGTGTGTAGCCGTGATGGTCTCTTCTCGGCGGAGTCCGGGAAGTGAACACGGTTTCTGTGTTATGTTTGACGTAAGTAGGTGTTCAGGATCACCTCTTGATCATTGCTAGCTTGACGACCGTTCCGCTTGTTCTCTTCTCGCTCTTATTTGCGTTGGTTAGCCACCATATCATGCTTAGTCGCTGCTGCAACCTCACCACTTTACCCCTTCCTTTCCCATTAAGCTTTGCTAGTCTTGATACCCATGGTAATGGGATTGCTGAGTCCTCGTGGCTCACAGATTACTACAACAACAGTCGCGGGTACAGGTTTATGCGATGATCATGACGCGAGAGCGATGTTTGCTTGCTTGAGTTCATCTTCTGCTTCTTCTTCGATCATGGGATAGGTTCCAGGTCGGCAGCCTGGGCTAGCAGGGTGGATATTGTTTGAGTTTCTGTTTATGTATCATCCGTAGTTGGATGTTGATCTCTTGTATGATGTATTGTTGTATTCGTGTGGCATTGTATGCCTTATGTATGTATCCCTATCTATTATGTAATGTTGATGTAATGATATCCACCTTGCAAAAGCGTTTCAATATGCGGGTCTATCCTTAGTGGGACCTTCGAGTTCCTTTTGGATAGGGTCGCATATTGGGCATGACATAGGCACACCTAGCTAGAGAGGCATGTCGATCGATGTGTGCCGTAAAGAAGGAGATGGGGGGTGAGGGAGTCCTGGACTCGGGGGTGTCCGGACAGCCGGACTATCATCGTCCGCCGGACTCCAAGACTATGAAGATACAAGATTGAAGACTTCGTCCCGTGTCCCGATGGGACTTTCCTTGGCGTGGAAGGCAAGCTTGGCGATACGGATATGTAGATCTCCTACCATTGTAACCAACTCTGTGTAACCCTAGCCCTCTCCGGTGTCTATATAAACCGGAGGGTTTTAGTCCGTAGGACAACACAACCATTACAACAATCATACCATAGGCTAGCTTCTAGGGTTTAGCCTCCTTGATCTCGTGGTAGATCCACTCTTGTACTACCCATATCATCAATATCAATCAAGCAGGAGTAGGGTTATACCTCCATCGAGAGGGCCCGAACCTGGGTAAAAACATAGTGTCCCTTGTCTCCTATTACCGTCTGCCTAGACGCACAGTTCGGGACCCCCTACCCGAGATCCGCCGGTTTTGACACCGACATTGGTGCTTTCATTGAGAGTTCCTCTGTGTCGTCACCGATAGGCTTGATGGCTTCTTCAATCAACAACGCCGTCCAGGGTCAGACTTTTTCTTCCCAGACAGATCTTCGTATTCGGCGGCTTTGCACTGCGGGCCAATTCGCTTGGCCATCTGGAGCAGATCAAAAGCTACGCCCCTGGTCATCAGATCAGGGTTGGAAGCCTAGACTTCACGGCCGACATCCGCGGAGACTTGATCTTCGATGGATTCGAGCCACAGCCAAGCGTGTCGCGCTGTCACGATGGGCATGATTTAGCTCTGCCGCCGGACAGTTCCCTGGAGGCCGCACACGAGTCCGCTCTGACCCATAGTTCGGAGCAGACCGCGCAGATCGAGGATAGGTGGCTGGACACCGCCTCGGTAGCTGCAACTTCTACGGCGATGGAGCCGAATACTGACCTTGTCCCTTATAAAGCTCGTGACTCCGAGACGCCAGACTCCTTGCCGGACTCCGAACCTCCTACGCCCCTGCCAATCGAATCCGATTGGGTACCAATCATGGAGTTCACCGCCGTGGACATCTTTCAGCGCTCACCCCTTGGCGACATACTAAATTCGCTAAAGCATCTCTCGTTGTCAGGAGAACCCTGGTCGAACTACGGTCAAGATGGTTGGGACGCGAACGACGAAGAAATTCAAAGCCCACCCACCACCCACTTTGTAGCCACTGTCGACGATCTAACCGACATGCTAGACTATGACTCCGAAGACATCGACGGTATGGACGACGATGCCGGAGACTACCAAGAACCAGCGCTCATCGAGCACTGGAAGGCCACCCCAACCCATGATGTATATATGGTGGACACCCCAAAGGGAATGATAACGAGGAACAACGGGACGCGACAAAGGGTAATCCCGCCGACAAACAACCAAAACAGCGACGCAGACGCCGCCCTAAGTCCCGCCTCGACAAAAACAACACTCCTAATGACCCAGCAATAGAGCAGGACAAGCCAGTAGATGACGAACATGCAACCAAGCAAACATCCGAACAGGATGAATCAGATAATCAATCCACGCCCGGCGAAAACAACAGCCCAGAAGATCTCACGCCGGACACACCACTGGAGAATAAGAACCTTCACAAAAGACTTGTCGCCACTGCGAGAAGTCTGAAAAAGGAAAAACGGAAGCTCAAAACAGCGGAAGACATACTCAGAATGAGGTGGAGCAAAGTACTCAAGACCGCGGACAAATATGGCAATGGCCACCAAACAAAGAGCTACCCGAAGTGCAAGCTGCTGCCAGAATTTGACGAGGAGGCCGTAGAGCCCCCACAGTCAAAAAGCAAAGAGGCCGCCTGGCCGGGTAGACGACCAGATGACGGGCCAAAAGCGATAAGCGGCGCCGCACACAAGCCGACTCCTGATCCTCGGAAAACAGATGGCCCGGTCAGGTCCATTTATGGGCCAAAAAAGAGGGCCCCAGGAAGCAACACAACACGCCAAGTGTTCGAAGGCAACGGCACACCCAAATACAGGGGCGCCGCACACCCACTATGTTTCACCGATGAGGTGCTGGATCATGAATTTCCAGCGGGGTTCAATCCCGTAAACATAGAGGCATACGACGGAACAACAGACCCTGGAGTCTGGATTGAGGATTACATCCTCCACATACACATGGCTAGAAGAGACGATCTCCACGCCATAAAATATCTACCCCTCAAGCTCAAAGGGCCAGCTCGGCATTGGCTCAAAAGCCTCCCAGAAAACACTATTGGAAGCTGGGAAGAGCTTGAGGACGCGTTTAGAGCAAATTTTCAAGGGACTTATGTCCGCCCTCCGGATGCAGACAATTTAAGTCACATAACTCAACAGCCCGGAGAGTTAGCGCGCAAATTTTGGAACATGTTCCTTACCTAAAAGAACCAAATAGTCGACTGTCCGGACGCCGAAGCCTTAGCAGCTTTTAAACATAATGTCCGAGATGAATGGCTCGCCAGACACCTTGGCCAAGAGAAGCCAAGAACAATGGCCGCGTTAACAAGCCTCATGACCCGCTTTTGCGCGGGGGAAGACAGCTGGCTAGCAAGATGCAGCACCAGCGACCCGAGTACATCCGAAATCAGGGATGGAAACGAAAAATCATGGCGCAGAAAGGATCAACGCCGAAATAAAGAAAAAAAGCCCAAAGAACACGGCGGTCAACACCGGATTCAAAAGCTCACGGCCGAATAGCAAAACACTGCCTCTTAAGGACAACAGTGACGAGCTATCCAACTTAAACAAAATTTTGGATCGGATATGTCAAATCCACAGTACTTCCGGAAGGCCTGCAAACCACACCCACCGAGATTGTTGGGTTTTCAAACAGTCCGGCCGACTCAATGCCAAACACAAGGGGCTCGATACGCCAAGCGAGGATGATGACGAACCCCACCAGCAGAGCGCCGGAAATAAAAAGACTTTCCCACAAGAAGTCAAAACAGTAAACTCACTTCATGTGATAGTGCAGAACAACAGTACGGCACCCGCCAAAGTAGGTATCGCACGGTCCACCCTAGCGGAACCTCGAGGTTGGATCTTAAAACCAATTATGTTCGATCACCTGGACTATTCCAGAAGTATTCGAAATGCAGGATGGACTGCCCTGATATTGGATCCTATAATCGACGGACTACAATTTCCACAAGTCCTGATGGACGGCGGCAGTGATTTAAACCTGCTCTATCCGGACACAATCCGCAAGTTGGGTATAGACCTTACTAACGTCCGACATAGCCACACTTCCTTCAAAGGAGTGACGCCAGGCCCCTATGCCAAGTGCACGGGCTCCTTACTACTAGAAGTTGTGTTCGGGTCACCCGACAACTTCCGACGTGAAAAGCTAATCTTTCATATCGCCCCATTCAAAAGTAGCCATCAAGCACTGTTGGGACGTGAAGCTTTTGTCCGCTTTAATGCAATACCACACTATGCGTCTCTTACACGTAAAATGCCCGGTCCACACGGCATCATCTCATTAAAAGGTCGTTCAAGACCCCGGACACGGTTAGACGAGTCCGGCATAAATAAGCTAGGGGCTCCCTAGACGCACACCCCTTTACAAGGGGTTGTACGTATGAGCTAATATAAGCTCAGCTTTATTCATTCATATTTAGATTTTTAATTCATTTTTTGCACGATTACTTTTCAAACTAAGTTCCTCTCTTTTACAGATGAACAACATGTACGCCCGTCCAGGATACAGCACAACGGAGACACAGGCGCAGACGTGCAGTAGGGACCCGTGGCAAGGATTCTTTTCAGATTAAGACCCTGCGTAAACCTTTTTTACTGTCTCTTGTTGATATATATCCCTTGGTTTCTCATTATAACCAGAGAGGAGACTGATGTTTTGGCATCGGCCGCGTCAGAAGGACCTTGCGTGTACCTGGACACTAGGGGCTTAGGGCATTGTTCTGCCCGCTATCATAAAGACCGAATACCTTAGGGAGTGATCGGCGTCTCGAGTTAGGCCTTATATGCATCAGCTCCGAACCATGTCTTTGGTCAAATGTTGGGTTTGCCCGGCTCCTGTGTTTTGCTGCCTTACGTTCCGTATCATCGGCTAACGTGGCACCAGGAGAACTACTGCGATTGTGCCCTGGTTCGGCCGGGCGAGCACCTCGGTAGAGAAAGCCGAAAACTGACTGTCATGATACAGCGAGAGACTGATCAACCACTCGATCGACTACCGGAATGTTTAGAATTCCTCCGCTTTGACGAAGGACCGTTTCCCGGTCAGGCACATACGCACCCCGAATTCGAAGAGCGCGGTGCCCCTAGGGGCTATATCGTACTCCCACCCTCGAACTCCTATGGCTAAGTGAAAGTGATAAAGCATTATAGTCCGGTTGCCTCGTTTGCTACGCTACCACCTCCTTCACAGGACCGAGATGTCGGATTAAGTGTGAAAATGCGCTATTTTTGCGAACACCCCCGCACCTTGTGCGTGGGGGCTGAAGCCGACGACTGCCATCTTTCAGGTTATACACACGTATACATAAACGGCCGCACAGGAGATATTTTAATACTTGAACGCACAAGTACCAAAAAGTGCTTACATCATAAACATCGTTTTACAAACCAAAACATTCATTTGAACGTGACATCTTTTGAGCACTGCGACTCTATTACACGAGCACCACGCAGAACTTCCCCAAAATAGTGCTCGGTGGGTAACCGGTTCTCATCCGAACCCTGGGTCGCAGTAGCGGTGGCATCCATCTCTGTCCAATGTGTCTTCACACGGGCAAGGGCCATTCGTGCACCCTCTATGCAGGCCGACCGCTTCATCGCCTTGATATGCGGCACTGCCCCAAGAAATTGCTGCAATAAGCCAAAATAACTATTCGGCTTGGCCCTATCCGGCAAGACATGGGTCACGATATCCGTCATGGCAAGCCGGGATAGTCTATTCAGCTCAGCCCACTCGGCCAACCGATCGGTCAGCGGAAGTGAACGCTCCGGACTATGGAATTGAGACCAAAACAGCTCTTCTGTCTTGTGATCCTTCTGACTTCGGAAGTGCACAACGGCATCCGCCACACTTGCCGCTAAGTCCATATAAGGATCCTCCGGACCCCACAGCTGGCCAAGCTGAGCATACTTTGGATCTGTAAACCTTCGACGCAGCAGAAAGGGATTGCCAGCCACAATTTCTTCGGCCTGGCGCAGCTCCTCCTTTATAGCCCGCATTGCAGAACGGGCATCCTTGGCTTCGGCGGTGGCCTTCCCCAGGTCTTCTCGCTCCGCTAGGCGCTCCTTTTCAAGAACCTCATTGCGGTCGGTAGCATCTTTTAACTTCACGGCCAGTTCGGCCATCTCCTCCCTGCTTCGGCAGTGGGCAGCCCTTTCGGCTTCTAGTTCTTCGGCCGCCCTCGAGGCAGCCGCATCACTCTTTCAGGCTTGCTCCTTGGCATGAGCAAGTTCTGCCCGAAGGCTCTCCACAGCAGTGGCACCATCTGCATCAAGCACACATATTGTAAGGAGTGGGCTTCGGCTCCCTTACTAGGGGACCGCGGAGAAGAAACCTACCTTGCGACTCATCAAGTCGCCTGTTGATTAGCGCGATGTCTGCATCCGCAACATTGAGTTGCCGCTTTAGTTCGGCAACTCCATCAGTCCGGCTAGCCACCGAGCTATCCGCCACCTGCTTAGGAAAGGCGAAATTCAATACCTGGGATTTTGATCCTCGGCACGCTGTCGTTCTCGACACCCTACCGAGTCTCAGGGGCTACTATCTATACACGGCGCACTTTATGTGTAAAACTGTCAAAGGGTATGTCATTTTTACGTACCTCAAACCCCGCCAGCAAACTCCTGACGGCATCACACAATCCGCCTTCGGCGGATGCAATTCTTTTAATCACCGTACTCATCAGTGTACGGTGACCTTCTGAGATGGACACCCTCTCAAGCAGATCCTTCAACTCCCCCGGCCGCACACCAGTTGGTGCCGAACTATTCGGCCCTGCCGGACTCGGGGATACCCTCCGTGATGACACTTCAGGCTCGTCCGCCCCGTCCGATGGCCCGGCAGATGGAGGCGTCTCGCTCTCCATCATCTCCGGACGGAGTTCCCCCAAAGACGAGCTCATCTGAGAAGGACGGGGATCCGAACTACAAGGCAAAAGCTTAAGTTATCCTCAGAAGCATAAATAGGGATGTCCCTTATTACAAAACTCCTTTTTTCTACTTACGGCTCGCTGGAGGGCTGATTCTTTAGGGGAGACTGTGCGGCCGGAGCCTCTCCGGACGCAGGACCCTCCGGTGAAGATTTCTTCCCCCGCTTCGGGGCTTTGGCCTCCGGGTTTTCGGAATCGGTCCTCTTCTCCCCTTGGAAGGAGGCATTCTCTATCCCCCCTTCCTCACAAGCCTCCTTGGTTGAGGTGGTAGCTCCCCTGTTCTCCCCTTCGCCTTCCTCCGAAGGTGCAACCTCCAGCATCCTTACCAGCACGGGATCCGGCGCGGTCTCTGGGAGGGGGGCCAGACACCGTATCAGTTTTGCTTGCGCTATCCACTCCTGTTTAAAGGGCAGTCGGTCAAAAGTCGAATCATACAAAGGCAAGCAAACGGTATGTCCAGACACGGAGCTACTTACTTGGGTATCCGGACGATTGCAGCTTAGCCGGCGTCCTCGGTCAATTCCGGACACACCTGTTGTGATCCGAAGAACAATTTGTACATCTCCACGGGCGTCGTGCCCATGAAGTGTTGGAGAATCCGTGGTCCCTCCGGATTAAATTCCCACAGCCGGAGAGGACGGTGTTTGCAGGGCAGGAGACGCCTAATCAGCATAACCTGCATCACCACGACCAGATCGATCTCCCTCGCTTGGAGGTCTCGAATCCGGCCCTGCAATAGGGGCACGTCCTTTGACGGCCCCCAGTTGAGCCCTTGGTTGACCCATGACATCAATCGTCGTGGGGGTCCCGAGCGGAATACGGGCGGCGGCTTCTGCCTGCTGCCCCTGGGAGCGGTAATATAAAACCACTCCTGTTGCCACAAACCGAGCTCCTCTTGGAAGGAGCCCTCGGGCCACGGGGCATCGGCCCTCCTGCTTACGGCCGCCCTGCCGCACTCTGCTTGACGCCCCTCGATCATCTTCGGCTTCATATCGAAGGTCTTCAGCCACAAGCCGAAGTGAGGGGTAACGCGGAGGAAGGCTTCACAGACGACGATGAACAAAGAAATATGGAGGATGGACTCCGGAGCCAAGTCATGGAATTCCAATCCATAGTAAAACATGAGCCCTCTCACAAAAGGATCCATCGGGAAGCCTAAACCCCGACGGAGGTGGGATACAAAAACGACATACTCGCCGGGCTCGGGGGTGGGGATGACTTGCCCTTCAGCGGGCAACCTGTGCGAAATCTCGTAAGTCAGGTACTTGGCCTCTCGCAGCTTTAGCACGTCCTCCTCCGTGACGGAGGAGGGCATCCACCGGCCCTGTAGGTTGGAGCCGGACATTGTTGGAGGTCCGAAGCGCTCGAATCTGGGGCTCTGGGTGTTGGAACTTGGGGCAAGGAGAAGATTCGATGGAGGATTGAAGAAGAGAAATGAGCCTTGGTCCTATTATAAAGAAGGAGAATACCAAGAGCCGTCTCCGTGACCGTTTGGTACCCGCCTTCGATGGAGGAGGCGTGGCGACGGGCGTGGTTGGGTTACCCACGTCCGTATTGATGGGAATCCCGGAATAAGGAGAACACGATCTCTGCTTCGACAAGACGTGCCAAGGAAACCGCTTCGCTAAACGCGCTGAGGTGGTACAATAAAAAACGATTCAAGTAAAGGCTTGGTAGTGGCGTGACGTCATGCCACAAAATACGTCAGCAGATTGAACTTGTGTACATATTATTCTCTCTACGGTGGAATGTGGAAATTATTTTGCAAAGCCGGACACTATCCTGGTGTTCACAATCTTCTATGAATTATTCGGAGGAGGAACCCGCCTTGCAATGCCGAACAATATGCGCGTCGGACTCATCATCGTTGAAGCCTGGTTCAGGGGCTACTGAGGGAGTCCTGGACTGGGGGGTGTCCGGACAGCTGGACTATCATCGTCCGCCGGACTCCAAGACTATGAAGATACAAGATTGAAGACTTTGTCCCGTGTCCGGATGGGACTTTCCTTGGCGTGGAAGGCAAGATTGGCGATACGGATATGTAGATCTCCTACCATTGTAACCGACTCTGTGTAACCCTAGCCCTCTCCGATGTCTATATAAACCAGAGGGTTTTAGTCCGTAGGACAACACAACCATTACAACAATCATACCATAGGCTAGCTTCTAGGGTTTAGCCTCCTTGATCTCGTGGTAGATCCACTCTTGTACTACCCATATCATCAATATCAATCAAGCAGGAGTAGGGTTTTACCTCCATCGAGAGGGCCCGAACCTGGGTAAAAACATAGTGTCCCTTGTCTCCTGTTACCGTCCGCCTAGACGCCCAGTTCGGGACCCCCTACCCGAGATCCGCCGGTTTTGACACCGACAGGGGGCCTACACACACCGTAGGCGAACGACGTAAAGTGAAAAGATGAATTTGCGCGATGGAGCTAGAGAATGCTGAGGGAGGGTGAGAGGGATGCGGGCATGTGCATGCACAAGAGAAAGTTAGCGCTAGCTACAAAGATAAGAGGGTTGTGTGGGTGTAAAAGACGAATAGAGATCATATATACTTCATTATAAAAAGCGAATTCCGATTTTTGAAGAATTTATCATAGTGTTTTAAACCGACACATGTGTGAATATATATAACGGTGATACACATGGTGTGGTTATGAACATGTTATACTACATTTAATATATTTTATCTCTACTCTTATAAAAAACAGAGTTGTTGATGATGGTGTGCCTGCCATCCTGCATTATAGGCCGTCCGATTTATATCTGGCGGATAGCAAGGAAACTATGATGGTTGAAGTTGGCAACAATCATGATTGTAGATTCTTATTGAAATAGAGAAACAAATTCAAATTTAGTTCGAATTGCAGCGGTAGTATAGATATTTGGAATGCACTAAAATGTTGGTATGAGTAGGTTACATGCATTATACAGCAAGCGAAAAAAATTTAATCGGACATAACATGGATTCATACTCCCTCCTTCCATCTATATAGGGCGTAATGAGATTTTTAAGACCGCCTTTGACTATTGACAAGATTAATAGTACATGACATGCACAATGTGAAAATTATATCATTGAAAGATCCTTTCACAGACGAATTTAACGGTGTGCTTTGTGTAAGTTGCATGTCATATATCATTGCACTAATATTTGGTCAAAGTTAGCATCGAAAAATGCATTAGGCCCTATATAGATGGAAGGAGGGAGTAGCTTTGAATAGCATTTGTATAGTAAAACGGAGCAAGACTCTCTTTGTGTGGTGTGAATAGTTTTATTTTTTTCGTTTTCTTTTTGGTTGAGGGAAGTGCGAATTGATTTCGTACGTACAAGTACAATATTACTACACGTTAGGCTTGTCCCTAAAATTCAACCCGCGTCTTGTTATATCCCGAAAATTCAGATATTGTGCTCTCAAAACTGGCGCCTTCACAACCTGTGCCTTGCTATCCCGAAATTACAACGCGCGCGAAAACTCCCTCCAGCTGCCAAATCCCGACACGCGAAATCCCCTTTTTATCCCTGAGCCGAAAGGGCCGCTAGTTCAAATCGGTGGGGGGTACTTTTGTAACACACCCTACATTTTGGATAAGCGCGTCCCTAAGTCATGCTTCACCCCCTCCCATCGCCCCCTTTTCGCCATTCGAAATCCCAGGCCGCCATAACCTCTCCGCTCCAGCCGCGAAACCCCACCCTCCTCCGTCCGCCACGTCACCGCTGCCCAGTCAGAGCCTCTTCCCCGACGACGTCGTCCACCACAATAGCTTGATGTACCTCGTCCACCTCCCCGGATGAGGATCCGTCGTCCATCTCGCCGTCCCGCCGGTTCAGCCGCCCCTTCCTCCATCTCCAAGGAGCTGCTCCGACGATCGCCTCATCTATCACGGCTACTCCATCCCCACAGCGCCGCCTTAACCTACTCCACCGAACCGCAGCATCCTCACCGACTCCTCGGACGAAGCCGAGGCCTACTCGGCGCCACCAAAGAGGTTGTACACTCATCGCATCGCACCTTCTCCTTAACTCGACCTCCCGACACCGACGGTGCTCCATCCCGCACCGCCATGGAGCGGCTACCTTGAAGTCGGCGCCGCGGGCGACATCTCCATTGTGGCTCTCCCCCAGTGCAAGGCCCCTTCGGCGGCGGCGTCCATACCAGCCGGATCTGATGCTGCTGCTCCGGCTCTCGCTCGATCGCTCGCTCGCCGAGCTGCTGCTGCTGCTCTCCCCCTTGCTCGTGCTGCTGCTCTGCTTCGATTAAGCCACACTTCAGTCGACTGAATCGACTTTTGGGTCAGTCGTTTTTCAGGGGTTGGGGGGCTCGCCGGAGTTAAGGAAGAACCACCCGCAGCGGGGACGGGGGCTCACCGGAGAGGTACCCCACTATCTATCTTAGGGTTCAGGGTGGGGGGCGGGGGGCCTAGAGGGCTGGCCGGGGCGGCGGTGGCGAGTTGTTTCGGGGCGGCGCTGGGGCCGGCGGTTCGGCCGGTGGTGGCTGGCGTCTCAGGGGGGGTGCAGGTTGAAGATGAATTGTAGGCCCTCCCTAAACTACATGTCAAGTGCCTCTCTGCTACCATTGCGTTCAGTTGCGACAGTAGCATTCAGATTCCACAGTAAATTTCAGTTTCGTCAGTTAAGTTCAGAGTCAACAGTTTTTACCTCATCTGTTGTAGTCAGGTGGTTTTTGGTGATGTTAATTTTACATCCATTTTACATCATCTACTGGAGATGCTATTAGAATCCCACTTGAGATTGACGATGTCTGTCTTGTGCTGCTTCAGCCTTGACGTCTTACGGCTCACCGGAGCTGCTCCAACGACAGAACGATCCATCAAAACAGAGAAGTGCCCTAGACGCCGTCTATAGATTCCTCAGATCTTCCTCCACACTTCCGACAGCCACCTCTACCTCAACTGCTTTAGCGACCAACCCAATGATGCTAAGGTCGACACGGCTACGGCAAAGAGGTTGTACACTTGTTGCATCACTTATTACTATACATTCACATCGATCCATTAGGGCTATTTTGGTTCAATGGAAAAACTTCGATCCACTGGTTGTTACCATCACTCTAAATTTCTGCATGCTCTCCTTACATAATCTCACCATATTTTTTTCGTATGCATGTCAGATATTGTACACAGTCATGCTGAACATGTAGAGAAAAAGAATAGAGTTTTGCATGGCAATACAATGTCATGCAGACATTGCTCCATGGTGGGTTCAATGGCAAACCCTCCCCACCCCTCTCCAGATTGTAATCCAGAGGAAGATATCTGTTCTGAGGCGGATTCAGACGCCGCTGACCACTCCTATTTACCCCCCAAGGTGTTTGCTCTACCTTGGCATGATGATGTTAGTCATATCATGCATGTGTTGCCTTGCAGTGCCTACTTTTGACATCATATATGTCATCTGCTTAGTTTAGACATGTTCTGTAATGCCACCTGTTTAGTTTCTATATCATATATGGGAATTATGCAGTCTCATGTCTTTTAGCCAGCCATAATATATGTGAACTGTGCAATGCCATCCTGTTTAACCAGGCATCATATATTTGAATGATATCTTGCCCATCCTTTTCTTCATTACATTTCCATTTGTCGACAATGTTTGTACATTAAACTACTCTTCCTGTGACTCAGCCGTTTGGGTGGGAGATGGGAAAAATCTGGAGTGAAATCAAGGCCTTCAGAGCAGACAGTGCTACCTGTCAAAGCAAATCTCTTGTTGGGTCCCGATAGCTCCTCAAAGATGGATTTAGAGACAGATGACCAGTCCTATTCCCTCACTGAGGTGTATGCTCTAACTTGGCATTGTTATACTGCTCATATCATGCATACGGTGTCTTGCATTGCATAGTTTAGACATCATATACACAATATTCAACACCATGTTCTTAGTTCAGACATCATATCGAATGCCCTATGTTTAGCATATAAATCACATATGTGAATTAAATGATGCGATCCTGATTACTTAGATAACATGTAGGTGAGTTATGTCATGCGATCCTGTTTAGTTATTCATCATATCTTTGAATTATGTTATGCTATGCTATCCAGTTTAGATAGACATCATATATGTGAAATTATGTCATGCTATCCGTTTTAGTTAAACAATATACATGTCAACTATTTCATGCCCTTTTTTTCCACACTATCTATTGCATCTGTCTCTCATACAATGTCTGTACATTCAACTATGTTTCCTGTTTATCAGCCATTTGAATTGGAGCGGGTGATGCCAGTATCTAGCGGACTAAAAACACGGTCTTCAAATAAAACAGTGCTACCTCTTGGTGGAGATAGCACCCCAGTTGTACATGCACAAGAACCAGCCCTACCACACATAACCCAAACTCTCGCAGATTGTACACCTACTGCGATGGACAGAGAACCAGCTTCACCCAATCTAACCCCAACCCCAGCCGATAGTAACCCAATTCCTGTTGACACAACACCATCTCCACCACGGAGCTCCCAAACAAGAGCAGTTAGTAAGGCAGCTCCAGTGCCCAAAGGGCCAGTACTATCACGGCGAACCCCAACTCCACCAGTTAGTACGCCTATTCCTGTGGAGTAAGCACAACCAGCTAGTCGTAGTTTAGCATCTATCGCATTTGATGTTGTTAAATCGTATGTGCGTATCTTCCCATCTTGGAAATATTATACTGAAGATGAAGGAAAATGCCAGTTGTAGGTGTTTGTCCAGGAGTTATGTGTAAGTAATGTTATTCATGGCAATTACTTTGCTTCATCCCATACATCCTACCTCCATGATGGTTATAATACATCAAATTTTCCCATTTTTCTCTATAGAGAAGGACCGATTTGGAAACTCAGGATGAGGTAACCTGTGCTAATACCACTGCTATCTTCAAGAATGCTTGGAGGCAGTATCGGAATTACCTAAAGAAAACGTACTTCACCGGCAAAGAAACTCATCAAATTCCCTTACGTTCTCCTGAGACACATTTACTGGACGATGACTGGGAACGCCTTGTTCTGTACTGGTCCCGAACCAAGAATGTGGTAAGGTCTATGAGCTCATTTTCTATTTTTAAGTATTATATTCTTACGTCTTACTGTACTCTGTTCATGTATAACAAGTGCCTAAACCTGAAGAACAACTGTTCTAATTTAAGATTCCGTTGCTATCATAGTTCAAAAAAGCGCTAGGCGTTAATTGTGCGTTTTGCCACCGCCTTGCGCTTTACTGACCAAAGAGCATGCTTATGCGCAGTTATGCACAGATTATGCGTAGTTATGCGCAATGCATTTTGCCAACGCCTAGAGCCTAGGCGCGCTTAAGCGCTCGTTTAGGCGCGCCTTTTTTTACTATGATTGCTTTGCTCTTATATCACTATATTTACTCATACAAACTTATTTTTAAATTGAAGGATCCAATCAAAACTCCAATAGCATAGCAGGTATGTGCACACATGTTTCTTTAACAGGTTTGATCTTATGAATAGCTCTGTTGATTTCAGTTTCAATTGTGTATAAAGTTAACTTTCATATCATGCACATTACTACCATCACAACAGAGCCAATAGTGTTGTTGTACATGTAGACCCGTGGTACCCATCTGA
Organism: Triticum dicoccoides; assembly: GCF_002162155.2. Classification (NCBI taxonomy): domain Eukaryota; kingdom Viridiplantae; phylum Streptophyta; class Magnoliopsida; order Poales; family Poaceae; genus Triticum; species Triticum dicoccoides. Next base: position 249,389,987 of record NC_041389.1, read on the forward strand.
AATCTTGTTGTGCCGTGTAGTTTTCCACGCTTTGTATTCTTTCACTGCTGCTTTGTCTTGAACTGATATGATTTGAACCGGGTCTCTGTTTTGATTTGGCAAGACAATGAAGTGACCATAGGACATAGATATATGTTTGTTTGATGCTTTTATTACGTACTCATACTTGGCAATAGAAGACTTGGTAGTTTAATCCTGTCCACCTTACTAATGAACTGGTTCACCAAAATGAGTTTCATATGCTAGTACATGCTAAACTTGTTATGTGTCTGCTTGTTTCTTCTTTTAGAATGCTGACAGAATATTGGGGAAGAGTGCCTTATTAAGCAATGGTAAAGGAAGTAATGCAGATAAGGTTCAGGATAGTGACACATCCTTGTTGGTCTCCAACAAAGCTGATAAAACAGATAAGGGAGACTATCTTGAAGACAGCGAGACAACGCCAAAGTCCTATCTTGGTTTAGTGTTCGAGTTACTGGACACTACCGCTTGCACAAGCTATTCAAACTCACTCTCTGAATTAGTTCGGTTTCTTCGGTCTCAACTACAAGCTGAAAGACATCGATCAGCTGTGCTGCGACAAGAAGCGGAAGGATTGCGGAAGTCCCTGGAGCATTCAGATGCATACTTTCTAGTGCAACAGCAAGCGTTGGAGGATTTTAGCGCCAAACAGGACAAAGCTAATCAGCTTGGTAATCTTATTGCCAGCCTGGAGGATACCCAGGATAACATTTCTTGAGCTCTTCTGAAGTTGTTTCAGTTATGCTCTTGTTTTGCTGCCACATTTATTTGCACACCAATTTTGACGGCCAGTGTATGTAATGTGCTGCTTTGTTCCCTATATTTGCACTGGTGGCGAACCTTGATGCCCAGTGGATGTAATATGTGTAATAGCGGTAATAGGCTAGCGTTAATTGCTTGCTTATTTATTTCCTTATTGTCTTGTTTAGTTGTTTGCTTGTAGTCACTGTAGTTCTTTTTCTGTTTTTTTCTAGTGGCCACAATAGCCTATTTTTGGTAACTAGGCCAAAATAATCATGGCAACACACGGACTATTGTAACCATGGGCCTCCTGTAGGCCGTATGATCGATGGGCCTTCGTCCGGCCGTAGGATCCATTGGCCTTCTATACGGGCCGTAGGATCCATCGGCCTTCTATACGGGCCTTAAGGTCCATGGGCCTTCTACGGGCCGTAGGGTCCATGGGCCTTCTACGGGCCGTACGATCCATGGGCCTTCTATGGGCTGTACTATCCATGGGCCTCATACGGGCCGTAGGATCCATGGGCCTTCTACGGGGCGTATCATCATTTCTCCAATCATGGGCCGTACTATTCGTGGACCATAAGGGGCCGTTAATAGGCCGTATTTGATAACTCCATGAAAACAGCCCAACGGGTTTTTTTTGACATGAAAACGGTCCAACGTATTAACGGTCCACAAACGGGCCGACTGTAACGACGGGCTGAATTTGGCCCACAAGCAGAAAATGACAGTAATGGGCCATATGTAACTGAATGCTGCAAATGAGCCCAAGAATCAATGGGCCCTGAGAAGGCCGAAAGATAACTTGGGCTGGAAACGGCCCAATGGAATAACGGGACGTTAATGGGTATAAAGTGATACATTGTTCATTACGGGCCAGTTTCACCATGGGCCGTTAATGGGCCTAGAGTTACAAAGGTCCTCATATGGGCCGAAAGAAGTCATGGGCCACACATGGTCCGGAAGTTAAAATGGGCTGAATCATATTGGACGGCCCAGATGACGCTACTGGGCCTAATTTGGATAGGGCGTAACGGGCCCTGGGTTAGTGGGTTGTAAATGGGCTATATGTGAACAGGCCGTTAACAAGCTTTCCGTGGGCCGGCCCGCCACCTTTTGACCAAGTCAAACGGGCCGACCTTTTCACAGGAATGGGCCTCTGTTGAGCCGTGCCACGTGTCTCCGTATCATAGGCGCCTTCGGTCCAATGAGCGGATGACATCTGTCCCAACGGTGAGCCGACACGTGTTTCCTCCAGCCAATGATGATTTTACACGTGGAAAATCCCCATTGGTCGGGGCTGTTAACGGGTTATCGGATCCAAAACCCGACCCGATAGCATAACGGCGTTCCATTATGGTGGATGCCACGTGTCGGTCACCCTTGACGAAAGCACTTCTGTGACATGCGATTTATCATCATGGAAGTGGACACTTCCGTGATGATAATTTTGGTAATGTCATGGAATACTTCTACGATAGCACAGGTAGGACTATCTTGATTCTGTCATAAAATCATCATGGATGTACATGCATGACAAAAAATGCGACCTACTGTGACAAACACGTATCATCACGGAAGTGTATTTTTTTGTAGTGAGTGGGGCTACCACTTTTACATAAAGCATTTTTGTGTTCACGCCATTAGAGTTGCTTTAGCTCAATTCTTAGAGTAAAGCTCCCCCTAGATGTGAGATCCCCCCTAAGAGGGATGAACTAACCTTGGGTTTTGTCGATGATGACTTCATGTAGGTGTTGAAGATGTGGATTCTCAATGTTGATGTAGATCATTTGGAGCAATCCATTCGAGTGAGTTGCACTTTCAATACCTACACGGGTTAGTCCCACAAGGAACAAACAAGGATATCCATAGACATAGAGTGATGCACAGACAAAATATGATGTCTATGAAAGCGTTAGATTACCTTGTCCCTTGTCTTACCAACAAGAGGGTTTGTGACTCCTTGAACTAGTGCAAGATGTGGAAGTTGATTGCACTTGTCCTTGCCAAAGTGATAAGAGTGAAGTATGTTGGCGGAGTCACCCTCAAGAACTCTCTAGTTCTTCTTCTTCGGGATCCACATCATCTTGATGGGAATCCTTGGGGTTGTAGTCATACTTGATGAAGTAGAACTTAATTTAGTCTTGGGAACCCACTTGACCAAGGCCTTAGGAGCTTCTTCAAATGCATCAATCTCCTCTTGAAGCTTGTCCTTGCCTTTTTGCTTGTGGTCTTGTGGTGGAAGATCATCTTGAGCTTGTGTCCCTTTGAAAGAAGTAGGATCATACTTCTCTTGTTGAGGAACAAACTTCGTCTTGGCGTATTGATCTTCTTCCCACTCAACTCCATTGGCATTGAACTTTCGTTCAAAACCAACACCTTGGTTCTTCCGGTGCCTTCCTTGCTTGCATACAATTTCCTCGAATTTCTTACTCCTGGCAAGGCTCTTGTAAACACCTTTCTTTATAATTCCCTTCAAAAGGCTATTTTCTTGCTCAATTGTAACTTGGCTAAGAGAATCATTACTGGAATCAAGAGAACTACTAGAAGCAACAACATTGGATTTAGCATGATTATTGTTACTACTAGAGGAAGAATCTTTCTTGTTCTTGTTACTAGACTTAACTTGAGGCATGTAAGTAGATAAGAGTAAACACTTGGCAATGTAAGAAGAACTTTTCTTGCAAAGATCATCATTGATTGCTTTTAAGAACTCATGTTCTTGCTCAAGGTTGAGCTTTTCAAAGTGTAACTTCTCATGAGTCTTTAAAAGTTCTTGATGATCTCCTAAGATAGTTTCATGAGCTAACTTAAGAGTGTTTAGTTCTTTAGTTAGGAGCTCAATCTTCTCCTTATCATTGTCATTCATTTTACCTTGATTAGCATGATTATTTGACATTTCATCATAGTATTCATCACTAGACTTGTCAACAAGTAAATCATCATCACCTAACAAGTCATATTCATCACTATTGAAATCAACATACTCGGGGTGTGTTACCTTTGGGCCTTTAGCCATGAAGCATCTTCCAAGTCCTTCATTTGGTGAGTCAAATATGTCGTAGGAGTTGGTTGACACAAGTGCTAGACCGGCAACCCCTTCATCTTGAGTATATTCGGAGTCGGAGTGATAGCTTCTCTCAGAGTGATTGTTGGAGTCGGAGCCGGATACCCATTCACCAACATGAGCTTGATGTCTTCGTTTTGTGTAGCTCCTTGATGACTTGTCCTTCCTTTTCTGAATCATTGCTTCTCCGGGATGTTCTTCGTTCATAAAGATCATCTCTACTCCTTCTTTCTCTTGATGGTGATTCTTCTCTTCTACTTCTTCTTTTTGGAGAATCTTCTCTTCTTTTGTAGGGTGCCGTACACTCATTGGAATAGTGGCTTAGTCTTCCACAATTGTAGCAATTACGCTCACGACTAGAAGATCTTTTGTCATTCTAGGACCTTGACTTGGAACTTCTTTCCTTGCTCCTACTCTTGCAGAACTTGTTGAAGTTCTTCACCATTAGGCTCAATTCTTCTTTGAAGGTTTGTTGCTCACTTGATGATGTGGAAGCTTCACATGAGGCTTTGTCAGCACCACTTGACTTGTTGTGGAGCTCCTCCTTATCCTTGAGTGACATCTCATGGGCAACAATTCTTCCAATGACTTCTGTTGGCTTGAGATCTTTGTAATTGGGCATCATTTGGATCAATGTGCACACATTATCATATTTTCCATCCAAAGCTCTTAGGATCTTCTTGATGATGAATTTGTCGGTCATCTATTCACTTCCTAAGCCGGCAATCTCATTTGTGATAAGAGCAAGCCTAGAGTACATCTCGGCGATGCCTTCACCATCCTTCATTTTGAACTTGTCAAGTTGACTTTGAAGCACATCCAATTTGGATTCCTTGACGGAGTCGGTACCTTCGTGCATGTCAATTAAAGTATCCCAAATTTCCTTTGCATTCTCAAGACGGCTGATTTTGTTGAATTCTTCGGGGCACAATCTGTTGAAGAGGATATCACAAGCTTGAGCATTGTATTCTAGCATCTTCAACTCTTCTATGGTAGCTTCAAGATTCGGTTCTCTCCCATCAAAGAATTCACCTTGCAAGCCAATACACACAATAGCCCAAATGGCGGGGTTATGTCCAAGAATATGTATTTTCATCTTATGCTTCCAACTAGCAAAATTTGTACCATGAAAGTAAGGACCTCTACGGTGGTAATTTCCCTCGCTAGACGCCATACTCTCCTAGGTTGTGAAACCAAGGCTATGACCACCAAAAGCTATGGAAATCAAAGCAAATGGAGACCAAAGCTCTGATACCACTTGTAGGATCGAAAGTATGTCTACAGGGGGGGGGGGTGATTAGACTACTTGACCAAATAAAAGTCTAGCCTTTTCCCAATTTTAGTTCTTGGCAGATTTTAGCAACTTAGCACAAGTCAAGCAATCAACCTACACATGCAAGAGTATAGCAGCGGAATGTAAAACAATTGCATATGAAGGTAAAGGGAGGAGTTTGAGAAGGCAAACACAATTGGAGACACAGATGTTTTTGTCGTGGTTCCAATAGGTGGTGCTATCGTACATCCACGTTGATGGAGACTTCAACCCACGAAGGTTAAAGGTTGCGCGAGTCCACGGAGGGCTCAACCCATGAAAGGTCCACGAAGAAGCAACCTTGTCTATCCCACCATGGCCGTCGCCCGCGAAGGACTTGCCTCACTAGGGTATATCTTCACGAAGTAGGCGATCTCCTTGCCCTTACAAACTCCTTGGTTCAACTCCACAATCTTGTCGGAGGCTCCCAAGTGACACCTAGCCAATCTAGGAGACATCATTCTCCAAGAAGTAACAAATGGTGCGTTGATGATGAACTCCTTGCTCTTGCTTCAAATGATAGTCTGCCCAACACTCAACTCTCTCTCACAGGATTTGGATTTGGTGGAAAGAAGATTTGATTGGAAAGAAACTTGGGGAAGGATAGAGATCAAGATTCATATGGTAGGAATGGAATATCTTGACCTCGACACAAGTGTAGGTGGTTCTCTCTCAGAAAATGTATGCTGGAAGTGTAGGCATGTTCTGATGGCTCTCTCCATGAATGAAGAGTGGGTGGAGGGGTATATATAGCCTCCACACAAAATCTAACTGTTACACACAACTTACCAATCTTGGTGGGACCGGATCATGAAACTCGGTCGGACCGATTTAGCAAATATTAAAACCGTTAGGATTTTCAGTGGGACCGACATGTCAACTCGGTGGGACCGATATGGTTAGGGTTAGGGCATAACGTAATCTCGGTGAGACCGATTACACAAACTTGGTGGGACCGATATTGGTAATAAGCTAACCAGAGAGTTGGTCAGGCAAACTTGGTGGGACCGATTCGCTCATCTCGGTGAGACCGAAACGTTACGAAAGGGAAACAGAGAGTTTGCATTGCAATCTCGGTGGGACCGATCGCTCATCTCGGTTAGACCAAAATGTTACGAAGGGAAATAGAGAGATTACAATCCCATCTCGGTGAGACCGATTTGACTAGGGTTTGTGGCAGTGGCTATGACATCTGAACTCGGTGGCGCCGGATAGAAAGAATCGGTGGGTCCGAGTTTGACTTATGGTGTGGGTCATATGTGGATGTGAGAAAGTAGTTGAGGGCTGTGGAGCATATCACTAAGCATTTTGAGCAAGAGCGTCATTAAGCAACGCCTCATCCCTCCTTGATAGTATTAGCTTTTCCTATAGACTCAATGTGATCTTGGATCACTAAAATAGAAAATGTAGAGTCTTGAGCTTTGAGCTTGAGCCAGTCCTTTTGTCCTTAGCATTTTGAGGGATCCACTTTTCTCATCCATGCCATGCCAATCATTGAGCTTTCCTGAAATATTTATCTTGAAATAGCCTTAGCTCAATGAGCTATATGTTGTTAGGAATTACCAAAACCACCCAAGGATAGTTGCACTTTCAGATTCCCCTCCCGGTGGCACTTCGGCGCCACCTAGAGAGAGGAGAAGAGGTTCTCCCCCTTGTGCTTCCTCCTCCATGGCCTCCCCCTAGATGGGGAGAGGTCCCCCCTCTGGTCCTTGGTCTTCATGGCGATGATGGACCCTACGAGATCCTTCCCCATGGCCTCCGGTGATGAGGCCCCCTCCGTCAGGGTGCCAGAAAGGGCCTAGATTGATTTCTCATGGCTACAAAGGCTTGTGGCGGTGGAACTCCCAATCTAGGTTATTTCTCGAAGGTTTCTGTATTTATAGGAGGAGTTGGCATTGATTTCATGTCAAGGGGCCCCTCGGGGAGTCCACGAGGCAGGGGGGCACGCCCTCCACCCTCGTGGGCCCCATGGGACTCCCCTTTGGTAGATTTTTGTTCCAGTATTTTTTATATTTTCCACAAAAAATCTCCGTTGATTTTTAGCACATTCCGAGAACTTTTATTTCTGCACCAAAACAACACCACGGTAGTTCTGCTGAATACAACATTAATCCGGGTTAGTTCTGATCAAATCATACCAAAATCATATAAAACTATTGTAAACATGGCATGGATACTTCATAAATTATAGATACGTTGGAGACGTATCAGCATCCCCAAGCTTAATTCCTGCTCGTCCTCGAGTAGGTAAATGATAAAAGAAATAATTTATGAAGTGTGAATGCTAGCAAATGCATAAGTTTGATCAATGATAATTTCAATCACCTTTTCTAGCATCATTATATGTCATAATAGTAGCTCATCTCATAAAACTTTTCATGATCAAGTAACAAGCTATTCACATGTTAAAGTATAGATCATAAACTTTCTTGAAACTAACAAACTATATTCTCAGTCATCAAACAATTACAATTCATCTTATTTTCAGGAAGGGTGTATGTCAGAGCTTTGATTTAGCAAACTCCACATACTCAACTATCATTTAATCTTTCACAATTGCTAATACTCACGTGATATTTATGGGTTCAAAGTTTTAATCGGACATAGAGAAAGATAGGGGCTTATAGTTTCGCCTCCCAACCTTTTACCTCAAGGGTAATGTCAACAATAATAATTTATGAGAACCTACATCCAAGTGGATATATATATCCGGATCGCTCCAACACAAAGTGCTTGCCAGAGGAAAAAGAGTAAAAAGGAAAGGTGGTGATCACCATGACTCTTGTATAATGGTAGAAGATAAAAGTAAAAGATAGGCCCTTCACAGAGGGAAGCAGAGGTTGTCATGCGCTTGTATGGTTGGATGCACAAAATCGTAATGCAAAAGAACATCGCTTTATATTGCCGCTTGTGATAAAGACCTTTATTATGTAGTCCGTCACTTTTATTTCTTCCCTATCACAAGTTCGTATAAAGCTTATTTTCTTCGCACTAATAGATCATACATATTTAGAGAGCAATTTTTATTGCATGCACCAATGACAACTTACTTGAAGGATCTTACTCAATACTTAGGTAGGTATGGTGGACTCTCATGGCAAAACTGGTTTAAGGGATGTTTGGAAGCACAAGAAGTATTTCTACTTGGTGCAAAGAATTTGGCTAGCATGAGAGGGAAAGGCAAGCCCAACATGTTGGAGATCCAAGACAATATAACGTTTCGGATATAGGAAAACATAACCCATTAAGTTGTCTTCCTTGTCCAACATCAACTTTTTAGCATGTCATATTTTAATGAGCGCTCACAATTACAAAACATGTCCAAGATAGTATATTTATATGTGAAATCTCTCTTCCTTCAATATTCTTTCATGAATTCTTCAAGTGACCAATTCTGTGTTTGCTAACTTTCAGTAAGTTTACTACCTATACTTATTCTGTGTGAAGTCATTAATCCCCATGGTATAAGCATATGAAACATATATAAATTCAGATTTATGATATTCAATTCATTCAACCATTTACTCATAGGATATACATGGAGCGCGTGAGTAAATGACAAACTACTCCAAAAAGATATAAGTGAAGAACACTGAGTACTCAAGTAATTAACTAGCCATGGGAGGATTCTTTTTCATTCAAGATTTCAGAGCCAATGATTTTATTCAAACGGAAAGTAAAATTGAAAATACGCTCCAAGCAAAACACATATCATGTGACGAATAAAAATATAGCTACGAGTAAAGTATACCGGTAGTTTTGAAGACGAAAGAGGGGATGCCTTCCGGGGCATCCCCAAGCTTAGGCGCTTGAGTCTTCCTTTAATATTACCTTGGGGTGCGTTGGGCATCACCAAGCTTAGGGTCTTTCCGCTCCTTATTCTCCTCATATCAATATCTCACCCAAAGCTTGAAAACTTCAATCACACAAAACTTAACGGAACTTCGTGAGATAGGTTAGTATGATAAAGAGTAAACCATTCACTTTGGTACTGTCAAAGACAAGGTTAATAATTGTTCTCACACAATTCCTATGGTACCATATCATTTCTACAATTTATATTGAGAAATATAAGCCATTGAAACTAGAAAACAAGCAGACTATGCAATGAAAACAGAATCTGTCAGAAACAGAACAGTCTGTAATGATCTGAACAACAACCATACTTCTACTACTACAAAAATTATGAAATAAATTGGTGGACGTGAGGAATTTGTCTATTAGTCTTCTGCAAAAAGAATCAACTCAAAATCACTCTTCTGAAAAAAAGGTAGCTAATCCCGTGAGCGCAAAGTTTCTGTTTTTTACAGCAAGATCACATTAGCTTTCACCCAAGTCTTCCCAAAGGTCTTACTTGGCAATTTATTGAAACAAAAGCTATAAAACATGATTAATACAGTAGCTTAATCATGTAAACACACAAATACAGCAAGGATAGATATTGGGTTGTCTCCCAACAAGCACTTTTCTTTAATGCCTTTTAGCTAGGCATGATGATTTCAATGATGCTCACATAAAAGAAAAGAATTGAAACATAGAGAGAGCATCATGAAGAATATGGCTAGCACATTTAAATCTAGCCCACTTCCTATGCCTATGGATTCTGTGAGCACATAATTTATAGGAACACGAATCAACTAGCATAGTAAGGCAAAACAAGTATAACTTCAAAACTTTAAGCACATAGAGAGGAAACTTGGTATTATTGCAACTCCTACAAGCATAAATTACTCCATCATAATAATTTTCAGTAGCATCATGAATGAGTTCAACAATATAACCATCACATAAAGCATTATTTTCATGATCCACAAGCATAGAAATTTTTCTACTCTCCACATAAGCAAAATTCTTCTCATTCGGAATAGTGGGATCACTAATTCCTAAAGTTGACACTCTTCCAAACCCACTTTAGATGATAGTATTATTCATACTCCAAAATATATAAGTGAAGTTCATGGAGCATTCTACAATTAATATAGACTAACCAATATCCAAGCTCAAAATATGTAAGTGAAGCACACGAAGCATTCTGTAAAACCATACTTAGAAGATTTAAGTGAAGCACAAAGAGCAATTCTATAAGATCATACTTAAAAGATATAAGTGAAGCACATGAAGTATTATATAAATAAATGAAGGGATAACTCATACTATCATGGTTCTTAAAGGAAAAAAAAACAAAGGACACAAATCATGTGAACAAAACAAAAACCGAGGTATACCGATATTTGTTGAAGAAGAAAGATGGGATGCCAACCAGGGCATCCCCAAGCCTAGATGCTTGAGTATCCTTTGAAATATTTACTTGGGGTGCCTTGGGCATCCCCAAGATTTAACTCTTGCCTCTCTTTATTATTTTCATATTTATAGCTCCTCGATCTTCGAACACTTCATCCACACAAAACTTTAACAAAACTTTGTGAGATCCGTTAGTGTAATAAAGCAAACTACCACTTTAAGGTACTGTAATGAACTCATTCTTTATTTATATTGGTGTTAAACCTACTGTATTCCAACTTCTCTATGGTTCATACCCCTCGATACTAGCCATAGATTCATCAAAATAAGCAAACAACACGCGAAAAACCGAATCTGTCAAAAACAGGATAGTCTGTAGTAATCTGGAAGTGTAGTACACTTCTGTAACTCTAAAAATTATGAAATAAATATGAAAATTTGAAAAATTTGTACAGAAGTAATGTGAAAAAAGTTTCAGACCCATTTTACCTTCCAGTAAAAAATTTAAAATCACGCGCTACAGCCAAAGTTTCTGTTTTTGTTCTGCACATAGTAAACAAGCAATCTAATCATCCTAAAACAAAAGCTTGGCACATTATTTTTGTAATACAATGGATATATACAAGGGGGTAATTATTTACAGAGAACCTTCCATGAAAAATTCTACATTGTTTCCGTGAGCATGAACACAAGTGCTCAAGGTCAACCCTCACTTCTTCAATGCATAACTTTCCAATCACTTCTCTTTTTGAAAAACTTTTTTAGGCCAGAGAGGCAAGTAATTTTTTTTGTATTTTCATTCTTTAATTGTTTTTTTTATGTTTCACGCACAACTAAACATAACCAAAAAGGAAAAACAAAATCTACTTAGTGAAGAAAGCAAACAAGCACACACGAGAATATCAACCCCACGCTATTGCTCCCCGGCAACGGCGCCAGAAAAGAGCTTGGTAATCCCCAAGTGCAGGGAATCATCGTAGAAATTTCCAAAGGTGGAAGTGATAAGTATGGAGTGTCAAACCCACAAGGAGCTAAAGGTAAGATCAATATTCTCTCAAGTCCTATCTGCCACTAATATGACTCTACGTACACCGAAGGTTTGCTTCCAACTAGATACGAGAAATAAAACTACATTGTGGGTATGAAGAGGATAACTTTGCATGATATCGGAGAGCTAAAATATAAAAGTAGGTGCTGTGATCATAAAGTTAGAATATATTACTAAATATTATAAATAGCGAGTGTGGAATAATGATGGATCGGTGTGCGGAATTATCCTAGGCAATTGTTAACAAGACCGGCAGTCGTCATTGCAATTTCATATGAGGGAGAGGCATAAGCTAACATACTTTCTCTTCTTGGATCATATGCACTTATGATTGGAACTCTAGCAAGCATCCGCAACTACTAAAGATCATTAAGGTAAAACCAAACCATAGCATTAAAGCATCAAGTCCCCTTTATCCCATACGCCACAACCCCCTTACTCGGGTTTATGCTTCTACCACTCAAGCAACCCACTATAAGCGAATCATGAACGTATTGCAACACCCTACAACGGGAATCCCTCACGCTTGCCTGACACGGAGGGCATAATAGGACAGTACCAATCTATATCATCAACCAACCCAAAGACAAAAGATATCTACTCAAAACATCATATCATGGCAACACATCATTGCATCATAATATGTGGCATAAAACACCATGTTCAAGTAGGGATTACAGTGGGGTGCGGGAGAGTGGACCGCGTAAAAGAGATGAGGATGGTGATGTTGATGAAGACGATCACCATGACGATGATTCCCCTCCCAATGGCACTCCAGCGCCACCGAGAGAGAGGAGGAGAGGTTCTCCCCCTTGTGCTTCCTCCTCCATGGCCTCCCCCTGGATGGGGAGAGGTTCCCCCTCTGGTGCTTGGCCTTCATGGCGATGATGGCCCCTCCAAGATCCTTGCCCATGGCCTCTGGTGATGATGGCCCCCTCCGGCAGGGTGCCAGAGAGGGCCTAGATTGATTTCTCGTGGCTACAGAGGCTTGCGGCGGCGGAACTCCCGATCTAGGGTATTTCCCGAAGGTTTCTGTATTTATAGTAGGAGTTGCCGTGGGTGCGCCCACCCCTCCACCCTCGTGGACCCCACGAGACTCCCCATCGGTAGATTTTTATTCCAGTATTTTTTATATTTTCCACAAAAAATCTCCATTGAATTTCAGCATATTTCGAGAACTTTTATTTCTGCACAAAATCAACAGCATGATAGTTCTGCTGAAAACAGCGTCAGTCCGGGTTAGTTCTAATCAAATCATACCAAAATCATATAAAACTATTGTAAACATGGAATGAATACTTCATAAATTATAGATACGTTGGAGACGTATCACACGACGGGAGCATGGGCGCTCCCAATGCTCTGCACCCCCACCATCTACAATGTGGCGGTCACCAGAACCCTCATCGACGGCGGAGCCAGCCTCATCGTGCTCTCCCCAGAGGCATTCGGCCTGCTGCACATGCCGCCCAGCCGGCTCCACCCCTCCAAGCCTTTCTCCAGGGTCGGCGGCGGCTCCACCAGCCCCCTAGGGCAGATCCGCCTCCCTTTCACCTTCGAGACCCGCAACAACTACCGCACCGATCTCATCGACTTCGACATCGCTGGGGACACCTAAGGCGCATTGCAGGCCCTCAAGCTCGCCTTCAGGTCAGCCGCATCCGCGCTACCCGACGAGAAAGGGGGTCCGGAGGCCCCAGAAGCAGCACCGGCCAAGAAGAAGCAATTGTTCTCCCAAGACCGAGCCGAGACGAAGCAAGTGTTGGTCAGTGAGCATGGGGCGGCCAGCGCCACCTTCACTATAGGGGCTGGCCTCCCTCAGGACCAAGAGGAGGCATTGGTTAACTTTTTGCGAGCCAACAAGGATGTATTCGCTTGGGAACCCAAACACCTGGCTGGGGTCCCAAGGGGAATAATCGAGCACCACTTGAGGGTATGCCCAAACGTGCGACCAGTGAAGCAGAAGGCCCGTCGCCAGTCCACTGAGAAATAGGCCTTCATCATCCAGGAAACCCGCAAGCTACAAGCCGCAGGAGTCATCAGAGAGGTACAATACCCAGAGTGGCTGGCGAACCCCGTCATCATCCCCAAGAAAGGAGGGAAGGAGCGCATGTGCGTCGAGTTCACCAACCTCAACAAGGCCTTCCCACAAGATCCCTTCCCACTCCCTCGCATTGACCAGATCATGGACTCCACCGCCAAATGCAACCTGTTATGCTTCTTGGATGCCTTCTCAGGCTACCACCAGATCAAGATGGTCGTGCAGGATGTGGAGAAAACGGCATTCCTGACCCCCTGCGGGGTGTACTGCTACACCTACATGCCCTTCAGACTGCATAATGCCGGGGCAACCTTCCAGCCACTGATGCATATCGCCATGGGATCGCAGCTAAGGAGGAATGCAGAGCCTTGTGTTGACGCTATAGTGGTGAAGTCTCCGGCGGCCGTGACCCTGATAGCAGATCTGGAGGAGACGTTTGCTAGCCTGTGCAAGGTGGATCTTCGGCTTAATCGCGAGAAGTGTGTGTTTGGGGTTCCCTCTGGCAAGCTACTAGGCTTCCTGGTGTCACACAGAGGGATCAAGGCCAACCCAGAGAAGGTCAAGGCGATAGAGGACATGAGCCCCCCACAGACCCTGAAGGAGATGGAGAAGCTGGCGGGCTACGTAACCTTGCTTGGGCGCTTCATTTCCAAGCTGGGGGAGCGCGCCCTCCCGTTCTTCAAGATGATGAAAAGGAAGGAGCCATTCGAGTGGACCCCGGAGGCGGACGCAGCCTTTTAAGACCTCAAGAGATATTTGACCAGCCCGCCAGTAATAGTGGCACCGTGCCCTCTCAAGCCCTTGGTGCTCTATCTGGAAGCCACCCCTCACTCAGCCAGCGCCGCCCTGGTGGCACTAAGGAAGGAAATCCCGTCCAAGAAACCTTAGCAAGATGCACAACGATCGAGCAAGGCACAATTCCCTCAGGACATCGTGTCTGGGGCCTTGACCGACCCGGTGATCGACATTCCTCCTAAGGCCATGACCGACCCCTCGACCACAGGCTCCTGAGGGCGGACCTCATGAAGCCATGGAGGACCCGCGCCCTCACGAAGAACAAGACTCCTCTGATGCCTCCCCCCTTGTCGAGCACCCTGTCTACTTTGTCAACACGGTAGTGAGGGAGGCCTGGGCATGCTACTCCATTCCTCAGAAACTCCTGCTCGCGCTCCTGGTCGCCTCCCGGAAGCTGCACCACTACTTTCAAGGCCACCCCATCAAGGTTGTTTCGGTGTACCCGCTGGAGAGGGTGCTCGGAGCCCGAATGCCGCCGAGCGAGTTGCTGAATGGAACATCGAGCTTCAGGCGTTCAATCTCAAGTTCAGCACCACCAGGGTCATCAAGGGTGCGGCCTTCGTGGACTTCATGGCCGAGTGGACTGACGCTCCCGACCATGGAGTAGGCGAGGACAGCTCCCTCCTCCCAGGAGATGAGGAACCGGACGGATGGATCATGTACTTTGATGGGGCATTTGCGCGACAAGGCGCAGGAGCAGGGGCCGTCCTCATCTCACCCACCAAGGACAAGCTCTGCTACACAGTGCAGCTGTGCTTCCAGCAGGGCGAGAAGGTCTCCAACAACATTGCAGAATTTGAAGGCTTGCTCGCCCGACTCAGGGCCACGGCCATGCTGGGAGTGAAGCGCCTCACCATCAAGGGCGACTCTCAGCTCCTCGTCAACTTATCCAACAAGGAGTACACGCCTAAGGACGAGCACATGGAGGCGTACCTAGAAGAGGTTCGCAAAATGGAGAAGCTGTTCATGGGCGTGGAGCTGCAGCACGTGCCGCGCGGAACGAACAAGGAAGCGGATGACATCGCCAAGAGATCCTCCCGCAGGCTCCCTCAGGAGCCGGGGGTGTTTGAGGAGCGGCTCTTCAAGCCGTCTGCGACTCCCCGTGCCTCGAATCCAGCACCGCTTCAGGAGGACTTGCCACAAGAACTCGAGACGGGTGCCCCAGCCTGTGGCCACCCCTCGAGGGCCCGTCTGCTGCTCGCGCTCGAGCCTCGGGAGGGGTGCTGGACTGAAGAGTTCAAGGCGTACTTGCTTCAAGGGACCCTGCCAGAGAAGGAGGAAGATGCTGAGCGCGTGGCCGGTCAAGCTACCGTGTACTACATCCAAGATGGTGAGTTATATCGCAAGAGGCCCAATGACGTTTTGTTGCAGTGCATCTCCAGGGAACAGGGGCTCGAGCTGCTAGCGGACATACATGGTGGGGACTGCGGGCATCATTCCTCGTCACGCACTCTGGTGGGCAAGGCGTTCCGCAGCGGCTTCTACTGGCCCACCACGCTCAATGACGCTGCAGAGATGGTGTGCTCTTGTGAAGCATGCCAGTTTGCAAATCCACCGGCCCGCGGAGGCCTCCAGACAATCCCGCTCACATGGTCGTTCGCGGTCTGGGGGTTGGACATCTTGGGGCCGTTCCTTCAAGCGCCAGGGGGCTACCAGTACCTCTATGCCGCCATCGACAAGTTCACCAAGTGGGCGGACGTAGAAGCCATGCACACTATCCTAGTTGGATCGGCCATCAAGCTCATCAAGGGAATCGTGAGCCGGTTTGGGGTCCCCAACTGCATCATCAACGACAACGGCTCGCAACTCACCAGCAACCTTTTCAAAACATATTGTGCTAACCATGGAACGCATATATGCTATGCCTCAGTGGCACACCCACGGAGCAACAGCCAGGCCGAGCGGGCCAATGCAGAAGTCCTGATGGGCCTCAAGACTAGGACCTTCAAGAAGAAGCTCGAGGCCTGCGGCAGGGGCTGGCTCGACGAGCTGCAGTCCGTGCTGCGGTCCATCCGCACCACCGCGACCAAGCCAACGGGAGAGACGCCATTCTTCCTCGTCTATGGAGCAGAAGCAATTCTCCCCCACGAGGTCAAGCATCGCTCCACACGGGTGAGGGAGTCCTGGATTAGGGGGTCCTCGGACAGCCAGACTATATACTTGTGCCGGACTGTTGGACTATGAAGATACAAGATTGAAGACTTCGTCCCGTGTCCGGGTGGGACTCTCCTTTGCATGGAAGGCAAGCTGGGCTATTCGGATATGTAGATTTCCTTCTCTGTAACCGACTCTGTATAACCCTAGCCCCCTCCGGTGTCTATATAAACCGGAGGGTTTAGTCCGTAGGACAAGAACGAATATAATCATAGGCTAGCTTCTAGGGTTTAGCCTCTACGATCTCGTGGTAGATCAACTCTTGTAATACTCATATCATCAAGATCAATCAAGCAGGAAGTAGGGTATTACCTCCATAAAGAGGGCCCGAACCTGGTAAACATTGTGTCCCCCGCCTCCTGTTACCATTAACCTTAGACGCACAGTTCGGGACCCCCTACCTGAGATCCGCTGGTTTTGACACTGACATTGGTGCTTTCATTGAGAGTTCCACTGTGTCATCACGGTAAGGATTGATGGCTCGCCTTGTTATCAAGGGCAACATCACCTATGGGGGAGCCCTGGCATTAGGCCAAACTCTCCGACTAGGCGGCTTCATCATGACCGCCCGTTCGGCCGCCGCGCCAACGATGACTTCTCAGGTCATCAAAAACAGCATCCACGTCAGCTCAAAATTCACCGAGGAGATGAATCCAATGGAGCTCTCGTCCTTGAAAGAGCTCTTGGATCGCATCGCGGCCTTGGGAGTCACTACGGACTATGTTCGGATCTGGCTTAAACCCGACCAAAGAGAGATTAACTCTCCGTCGGTCACCCATCAGATAGCGGTGGTGGAGGAGCAATGCAGCGATTCTTCCTCTATTTTGAGGACGAGCTATGTCCGGATTCCCGAGCTCTCCGAGCCGGATACCCGTCCGCGGGAGGACATGACCCAGGCTCCGAACTTAGAATCGGACAGCAGGCCAGAAAAATTGGGCAACATCCCGGAACTCGAACTGCCAAGTTCGGAAGCTCCTCTGCCCCTGGGTCTCAGATCGGGTCAGGGTTCGGACTTAAATCTACGCACCCACCCAGATACAAGTGATCTTTCCCACATTAGACAAGAGCCCCAAGAGACAGTACATCACTTTTGGGCCAGATTCCTCCTTGTAATGAGCAAGGTCAAGGACTGTCGCGAGGAAGATGCAATCTCATTCTTTTGCAAAAATTGCACGGACAAGGGAATCCTCAACGCCATAAGTCGCCGTGACATAGCACACTTCGTTGACTTGGCGGCGATAGTACAGAAGTACTGTGTGATGGAAAGCGCCTGGAAAACCCAAGCAAGATTCTGGGATGCTCCGGACCTCACTAAACCCCTTGTCTGAACTAAAAGGGTGCATTCTCGCATGTCACCCAATCCAATTACAAAGAAACCAAAGCCCACTACAGGGCGTGGAACCGTATTGGAGGGATGGCTCAATGGGCCATGCAAAATTCACACCACACTAGATACCATACCAACACACAGCCTTAGAGCATGTTGGATACTTTGGCGGGTGGCCAAGAGTGGCAAGGATCTCCTCAAAACAGTACCGCAGAGCATCATCCCATAGAAAACAACTATACAGTATTGACAGTCTTTGAAACTTTTGCCTCAGATAACACGCGCAAGAGAGCACTCCACAGCCTCACCGAATGTTGGTGTACAAAAGTAGGGGATCTCCTTTTGACCCCTTTACTTGTGCACGGGCAGTCAGAGCCATGCGCCACGGCTGCACATAGCAGGGAAAAGGAGGGGAGCCGGAGAGAGGCCGTAGCCGCGAGACAATCAGCGCAGCGCCAAAGACCGAGATCACAGACATCAGATTGACGAAGCAGGTTCCCCCGGCAAGACCCTTGCCGGAGCAGCCTCATGAGCCCCGGCAAGCCTTGCCGGGGCGGCTCGCCCACACCAGCAGAGTGAACCACCCTCGAACCCACGGCCTTGAAAGCACAAGTGCTCCCTAGGTGGTTTTGGTAATTAATGTCAACATATCTCTTATTGGACTAACACTTTTATCTAGTATATTTCAGATAAGTTCAACAATGGAGTGGCATGGACTAAAGGATGTGGGAACTCCTTCAAGATGCTAAGGAGAAAGGATTGGCTCAAGCTTCAAGCTCAAGACTCTTCATTTTTTATATTTTAGTGATCCAAGATCACATTGAGTCTATAGGAAAAGCCAATACTATCAAGGAGGGATGAAGTGTTGCTTAATGAGCCTCTTGCTTCATGTGCTTAGTGATATGCTCCAAAACCCTCAGCCACTTTCCCACTTCCACAAATGACTTAAACCTAAAGCCAAAATCGGTCACATAGATTCTTCCTATCCGGCGCCACCGATTCCAAAAGTCATAGCCACTGCCACAAACCCTAAGCAAATCGGTCTTACCGATAGAGATCTTGGTCTCACCGAGATGGGATTGTAATCTCTCTATGTATGTCCATTATCAAAATCGGTCTCATCATTTTTTACCAATCGATACTACCGAGATTACAATGCAAACTCTATGGAAAGCTTATTACCAAAATCGGTCTCACCGAGTTTGTGTAATTGGTCAAACCGAGTTTGCCTGACCAACTCTCTGGAAAGCTTATTACCAAAGTCGGTCTCACCGAGTTTGTGTGATCGGTCTTAACGAGATTATGCTATGCCCTAACCCTACCCGAATCGGTCTCACCGAGTTGCATTTCGGTCCCAATGAAAATCCTAACGATCACATTATTTGCTAAATTGGTCTGACCGAGTTTAACGATTCGGTCCAACCGAGTTTGGTAAATTGTGTGTAATGGTTAGATTTTGTGTGGAGGCTATATATACCCCTCCACCTCCTCTTCATTCGTGGAGAGAGCCATCAGACTGAACCTACACTTCCAGCATACATTTTCTGAGAGAGAACTACCTACTCATGTGTTGAGGCCAAGATATTCCATTCCTACCATATGAATCTTGGTCTCTAGCCTTCCCCAAGTTGCTTTCCACTCAAATCTTCTTTCCACCAGATCCAAAACCTATGAGAGAGAGTTGAGTTTTGGGGAGACTATCATTTGAAGCACAAGAGAAAGGAGTTCATCATCAACGCACCATTTGTTACTTCTTGGAGAGTGGTGTCTCCTAGATTGGCTAGGTGTCACTTGGGAGCCACCGACAAGATTGTGGAGTTGAACCAAGGAGTTTGTAAGGGCAAGGAGATCGCCTACTTCATGAAGATCTACCGCTAGTGAGGCAAGTCCTTCGTGGGCGACAGCCATGGTGGGATAGACAAGGTTGCTTCTTCGTGGACCCTTCGTGGGTGGAGCCCTCTGTGGACTCGCGCAACCAGTACCCTTCGTGGGTTGAAGTCTCCATCAACATGGATGTACGATAGCACCACCTATCGGAACCACGCCAAAAACATCCGTGTCTCCAATTGCGTTTGAATCCTCCAAACCCTTCCCTTTACTTTCTTGCAAATTGCATGCTTTACTTTCCGCTGCTCATATACTCTTTGCATGCTAGCTTGATATGTATTGTGAATGTTAAACTTGTGCCTAAACTCCACTTAACTTTAAGGAAACTTAAAAACTGCAACTTTGGTACTTAGTGTCTAATCACCCCCCCCCTCTAGACACCTCTTCTCAAGGTCCTACAAGTGGTATCAGAGCATTGGTCTCCATTGCTTTGGTTTAATCACCATTGGAGGAAGATGGATGAGTCTACTATTGGGAGTCTTAGACATAGAGTGCCTATTCTTGGTGAAGAGTATTTTCATGAGTGGAAAAATGAGATGCTTGTTATTTTCAATTAATATCATTTGAACAAGTACATTGCTAGCCCTTGTGCACCTTATGTTGATCCTATGCATCCTACCCATGATGAGTCAATTGATATGATTAGGAATCTTAGAACTGCCGAACTTATCATTAGAGGATTGCCTAGAAATTTGATTGGATGTTTGCCTACTTTTAAGTGTGCCTACCTATATGGAAATTTCTTGAGGAACGATTTCCAGGTTATTCCTTGAAAAATCTAGATGAAATTCTCCATAAGTCTATTGCTTTGAGTAAGATGAATTCTAGTGATCCTATGTTTGGTGATCGTCTATTTGAGCTTACAAACCTTATGCGTGCCAAAGGAAATGTTGGGATTATTAGTGATATTATTTCCCAAGCTATAAAAATTCATAAGCAAGATCATTGTCAAACTAATTCTAATGAATCACCCGCTCTAGGACTTGATCCAGCACATGACGATGTTGAACATGGATACTATGATGAGGATGATGATAGTGACTTCGAACTTGATGATGCAATGAGACATTTTGGTCTTATGGCAAATCTTCGGGGATACATGTCAGGAGGCAAGGAATGGGTTCTTGATAGTGGATGTACCGATCACATGACCGGAGATAAAGACATGCTTCGTGAGCTTGCTGATAATGATAGTCCTCGAAAGTATGTCACTTTCGGTGACAACTCAAAGGGTAAGGTGGTTGGCCTCGGTAAGGTGGCCATATCACATGATAGCTCCATACAAAATGTTATACTCGTTGAATCTCTTGGATACAACTTACTTTCAGTATCTAGACTTGCTGATTTCGGTTTCAATGTTCTATTTACTGAAGTAGATTGCCAAGTATTTCGTCGAGACAATCATAAAATGGTCTTTACCAGTGTGCGTAGAGGTGATCTATACATTGTTGATTTCACTAAAAAGGCTCAACCTAAAACTTGCTTCATTGCTAAATCCTCAAAAGGTTGGTTATGGCATAGAAGACTAGGTCATGTTGGTATGCGAAACCTTGACAAGCTTATTAAAGGAAATCATATCCTTGGAGTTAACGATGTCATATTTGATAAGGATAGACTTTGCAGTGCTTGTCAAGCAGGTAAACAGGTTGGAGGAAGGCATCCCATGAAGAACATCATGACCACATGGAGGCCACTTGAGCTACTTCACATGGATCTTTTCGGTCCCAACTCTTACAAGAGTCTCGGTGGAAATTCTTTTGGTCTAGTTATAGTTGATGATTTTTCAAGATTTACGTGGGTGTTCTTTCTCGATGATAAATCGCAGGTCCAAAAGATCTTCAAAAACTTCGCAAGGAAGGCTCAAAATCAATTTGAAGTGAAGATCAAGAAGGTTCGCAGCGACAACGGAACGGAGTTCAAGAACGCAAATGCGGACACCTTTCCTGATGAAGAAGGGATTTCACACGAGTTCTCGGCTACGTACACACCTCAACAAAACGGAGTTGTTGAGAGGAAGAACCGGACGCTCATCGAAATGGCGAGAACGATGCTTGATGAATACAAGACGCCGATGCACTTTTGGGCAGAAGCGGTTGAGACAGCTTGTCATGCAACAAATCGCTTGTATCTTCACAAGCTACTCGGCAAGACGGCGTATGAGCTCCTCACCGGTAACAAACCCCAAGTTGGATACTTTCGAGTATTCGACTCAAAGTGCTACATTCTTGATAAGCATCGTCGCTCTAAATTTGCTCCTAAATCCCATGAAGGTTTCCTACTTGGTTATGGCTCAAACTCTCACACTTACCGTGTCTACAACAATTTCACCCGAAAGGTTGAAGAGATGGTAGATGTGAAGTTTGATGAATCTAATGGCTCGCAAGTAGAGCAATTGCCAATTGATGTAGGTGACAAAGATCCTTCGGAAGCAATTCAAGACTTGTCTATTGGCAAGGTTCGTCCAACGGAGGTGAAGGAGAGTACCTCGTTGTGACACCCCAAAAATTTGGCCTTGTTTTAATGAATTAAAAATTTTGCCAAGAATTAAAACTTTGAATTTCTGAGCTCCATTTTGATTTTTAAATCATTTCCTTCCCTGTTATGATGAGTTTTTCCCAAAGAGAAAACTTTTCAAATATGTCATTGGACTTATTTAATCTGTCAAGAAAAACTTTTCTTTTACCGGTATAACTAATCACCTAATTAAGTTGCTTGATCTTTACTTTCTTGAAAATGGTTTTTCAAGGTTAAATGGCCATATTTGAACTACAACCATTTGGTAGATTCACTTAAAATTCCAACCAAAATTTGGAGATGTCATGTGATGTTTTTAAATCACTTTTATGCAAAAATATCTTTTATGCATGTTATATTTTGAGCTCTACACTCAATTTTTCTTCTCTGGACCAAAGTGCAATTTGCACTACAACCCATTTAAATAATTCTTTCTAGCCTCCACCAAAATTATGGGATATTGGTAGTAACATATGATTCAACTTTGTGCAAAAACCTATTTATGTTCTTTGAAAAAATTGAGTGAATCATCCTCTTTTTCATTCTGGTCCAGCCTTGTGATTTCTACTCCAACCCTATTTAATTTTGCTCCAAAGATCTTGTGTTTTCTCCAACTTGTAGACAGCCCTACCAAACCCCTAAATCCAGGAGCATGCACCCATTGGATTAATTTTGGTTCATGAAATAATGTCATTTATTTCCTGTCCAGAATTGTAGTTTTGCAAAACTTGCACTAACAAGTTTGTGCTTTTCACAAACTAACCTCACCACTCTCTCTTGCATCTAAGGAGACCCTGATCTGGAGGATTTGGCCACCCCAAGAAGAGCCTAGGTGCCTGTGGCATTTTGTCAAACACCTGGAGAGCATAGCCAGATTTGGCATGGATTCAAGTTTACACCGTGAACTTGGTCGCCTCACCTAACAACCATGCCCATTCACCCTCTATCTAACCCTAACCTAGCCCTGTTTCTTCCCAGCCTCAACCGCGACCTCTAGCATGCTCTAGAATTACGTCGAGCACGTCCCGTGCACGCCCGGAGCACGAGCAGAGCATGCGTTTGGCACGCGTTTTGCACGTGCCGTGCCTGAGCCGACGCGTCGCGCCCCTGGCCTTGCCTCCACTGCAGAGCCACGCCACGCGCTCCCCTTCTCACCGCAACACGCCAAGCCGCCCCTCGCCACGCCCGGCAGGCCAAGAGCTAGCCGCCGCAGCCGCCTGACAACCTCTGCCCATGTCGGCGCCGCCGAACCTTCCTCCGCTCGCCACCTGCCTCCTGGAGCAGTGCGTGCTCATCCGCAAGCATGTCCCCTAGCGCTCGTCGCCGCCACGATACCCTGCAGCTACAGAATGGCGGTCGCCGGAGAGCTTATCCACGGCCGCCGCGGAACCGCCTTGCCACGCTTATAAAAGGAGCCCCGAGCTCATCTCCGCACGCAGGCAGTCCCAAGCCACCTCCCGAGGACCCCCATTGGCAGCCAATCGACCCGGGGAGGCCTCCTTCCTCATCTCCGGCAACCGCGGCCGCCGCCACTACCCCGGCCATTCCGGCACCACCAGGGCCTCCCCCTCTCCGTTCTCTTTGCCAGGAACCTCCTCATCCTTCCGTGAACACATCCCCCTACTCGATTTTGATCGGGAACCACCATAGCCCCAAAACCACTCTGCTCCCGAAGCTCCCCTCCGCCGCGAAGCTCACCGCCGATGACTCTTTCCACCCCCATCTACCCAGCGACCACCGGAAGGACCGCCGTAGTCTCGCGGATCCATCCAGACCCTCTGGAACCCGCGGGGAGCCACCCTTCGCCGGCGACGATCGCCGTTGCCTCGCCTCCGTTCGGGCAGAGGAAGAGGAGGGAGGGATAGACTGGTCAAACCTGACCAGTGGGCCCTCTGGACCCACTGTCAGCGACCCCGTGCTTGTCCACGTGGGATTAAGTGAACGCGTAATCCCCCAGTACGTTTCCCCCGCTCCGAAAGCGTATTCCCCTCCGAAACGTTTTCTTTTCTATTTTATTTTAAATAACAGATTTTGACCACAGCTTTGACTGTCTATAACTTTTTAATTATAACTCCAAATGAGTTGATTCTTTTTCCTACCTTCCTCAAATTTGGTCTAGTTTATTTTAAGATTTATTTGAAAATTTTCCAAACAACTTTTTTATACTGTTTTTGAAATGTGTGTTAATTCAAATATATTTTAAAATAGGATTTTGGAGAGAGAGAAGAAACTTTCAAAAGTTTTGGAGAGCACCTCACCCCTCCACAACTTAAAGGAAAGCATTCTGAACCCTGGCATAATGTTTTTGGTGTGTTATTTCACATGTTTACAACACCACCTTATTTCAGAGTACTTGTTATTTCATGTGACATGATCATTTGCATGGAAGCATATTAGTGATTTCCTTGCTATTGGAAATGAATATAATTGTGATGGTAATCATCCTCATGTGCCTTGCATGCATGCCGGAAAGGAATCCGGGAAAGCCTCGGCCTTGGGTAGGCGTGAGCTTGTCGCCGGTCCCCGTCAAGATGGTTATGTCCGGTATGGCATGGTAAGGTACATTGAGTGGTGATTTCTTCAGTAGAAATATATTTGATATACATGTCATGCAGGGAACTTATAAACCTCCTGAGTCGGCCGCAGATCGAGTCTTGTTCCTGTAACCCCCCATACTTGCTATGTACTACCACTTGTCCCTGCCGCAGGTAGGGTATGGTTCAGTAAGTCGTCAACCCCTTGCAAGCACACACCGTACAGAGAGGCCATGGTGGAAGATATCGGTTGTAGCCGGTAGGCATGCCACCTGGTCCGGGGGCATGGGTGTTTCCGGTTGGGACCGAGAGGGGAGGCCACCCCTTAGAGCGTGCGATATAAATTTGATCCCATGCTACGCGAGGTTGTAGCCTCCCCACTTAGAGTTTTGCTTAATAGGTGTCGTGAGTGATTCCAGACACCGGTGAGTTAAGCTGGTGTGTGCAAGTTAGGCTTGTTTTCAACTAAAAGACCATAGACGGAATTAGTCCCGATGGACTAAAGGAATCCGTTACTCGTGGGTAAAGAGTACACCCTCTGCAGAGATTAAACCTATTCGAATAGCCGTGTCCATGGTTAAGGACTACAGTCTGGGATGGTCAGGTGTCGGTCTTAGTGTCGGTCTTCGGAGGTGAAACTGTTAAACCAGAAATGGAACTACTACTTGTGACTTGTGAAAATTATGATTATTATTATTGTTGACTAACCCGTGATATTATTGTTATTATCGAGTATCTCTGGGATGGTTCTACCTCCGGGATATTCACTATGATTGTTTATTTTAAAGCCCTTTATGTGGTGTCGCTCAGACGCCCGACTGTGGCATTTCTTTTAAAGCCCTTTATGTGGTGTTTCTCAGACGCCCGACTGTGGCATTTCTTTTAAAGCCCTTTATGTGCTGTCGCTCAGACGCCAGACTGTGGCATTTCTTTTAAAGCCCTTTATGAGGTGTCGCTCAGACGCCCGACTGTGGCATTTCTT
>NC_041389.1:249415973-249423564 GCF_002162155.2 Triticum dicoccoides
ATGTGGTGTCGCTCAGACGCTCGACTGTGGCATTTCTTTTAAAGCCCTTTATGTGGTGTCACTCAGACGCCCGACTGTGGCATTTCTTTTAAAGCCCTTTATGTGGTGTCGCTCAGACGCCCGACTGTGGCATTTCTTTTAAAGCCCTTTATGTGGTGTCGCTCAGACGCCCGACTGTGGCATTTCTTTTAAAGCCCTTTATGTGGTGTCGCTAAGACGCCCGACTGTGGCTTTGCTTGTTATTTATTTTCATAATTTTTAATACTACTATGTTATTGCAATTTTGTAAATAACTTGCTTGCACGCATCAGAGATTTATTTATCTTTTGTGACTAACGTCATGAGCATAAAATAGTTTCAGCACATCATTGTTATATTATACATGTGTTCATAATGTTTGCGAGTACATTCAAAGTACTCACTGGCTTGTCCCTGGCTATTGTCTTGGCCAGATTTTCTTGCACGGAGAGGAGCGATGCGATGCCAGCCCCGGAACCCACACAATGGAGATAGCAGCTTCGCGAAGATAGGAGTTGACCTGGTCAGCTGTTCCTGTGGGAATTGGAGTCCCATAGACACTGACGATCCACAAACCGCTTCCGCCATCAACCACTAGAAACCATTTGTTGTACTCACAGGCCAGAATGGCCTTGTACTACATATTTTGTTTTCTGCTTGGAATTTCTGTATCAAGTTGGAGCCTCATCAGCTAACAGTAATACTGGGGCTGATGAGCATGACGGTCTTTTCTGGAAATTTATTACCCGGAAAACCGGTCGTGACAGACTTGGTATCAGAGCCAGGCTGACCATTGGCTAATCCTATCTTAGCCAAGTCGAAAAACTTAGGCAAACCAACCCACTAGACCTTAGCCAAACCCCAGCCAAGCTTCTCGTGCAAGATAGCCACACAGTAATCCCGACACTTTTGGCAGTCGGTGCCCAACCTATCAGCCTAGCCTGTCGATCGCACACCAGTGACCAATGGCAAAAATGTCTCATTCGCAAGCGTGCGAAGGAAGACTCCGTTCCCTTTTGTATAAAAAGGGCACGCTAGCCTCAACCCAGCACAGCACAGTATCTTCCCCAAACCGAGCCACAATGCCTGGCCCCATAGTGCACAACGAGACCACAGCAACCAACCTGGGAGGTTTTGTGACCATCCTCGCAAACCTCACCCGTCGTGCCTATGCGTTAGAGGAGCCACCAGAATATGTTGTGTACCTAGGACCCATGAGCGGTGAAGACCGTCAATTCTGGGCCACTGTACACGTCTACGGTAGGGGTCTAGCACCCGAGCGCCCCTACAGGTTCACCGGAAGGACAACTTCCTTTGAGCCACAAGCCATCCAACTAGCCGCTCGAGAAGCTATAATTCATCTCAGGCAGTTGTCGCCCAGAGTTAACTGTCGCTCATTCTACTACTACCCCAGGCGTGAAGGGTATGGTAGATCACCCCAAGTTGCCAACGGAGATCACAAGACGGACCCCGCATTGTTGCACCTAGTGCGCTATGTAAGTGCACTAGAGGCACTGTTCGACCAGATCACCATTGATCTGATCGCAGCTCGTGGAGAGCTAGTTCGTCGAACCCCAGCTAGAAGAGAAGACGAGCCCGACGCCGATAACCCAGTTGTGTTTTTCGGACAACCGATCGAGACCCCGAGATCAGCTCCAGCCATCAGCCGAGATGCTTTGATGACCCCAGAAGTGCTTCGTCGCCTTTTGGGAGCACACTCCAACGGGGTTGTGGCCAACAATCCCCGCGATGGTCATCATCACTACCCCGACCCTGTAGTTCCTCCGCCATCTCCGACTAATCCCGGCAGTGAGACACATGGAGAAGCCTCGACATCCACCAGGCACGCCCGTTTAGACATAAATGAGGTAGACTAAGTCGTATGAGTAGCATCGAGTTTCAGTGTATCCTCGCTTTGTAATCATGCGACCGTGTATATTAACACAGCCTGTCGTTGTGCCTCTGTTTTAATAGTAGCCTTGCATATTTGGTCAGTGCATAGTTTCATATTTTTCTGGGCACAACTACCAAAACCAACCGGACGACAACCACAGTAACACGTCTCTTGATGAGATATGTGTATCTCTGACACTGACCTGACCTTTGGAGCTAAGCTGGCAAATTTATTACCTTTCACCATGGTAAAACGAATCCGTCTCCATTGCTATATAAAGGCCACCTTGTGACCTTACCCAGCAACCCTCACCTTGTGCACCACACTCACAACTTTTTCCTGTCATGCCAAGCCCCAGCATTCACCTGAGAACCCCAGATGCAACCCCAGGTAGCTTTGTCAAAATATTGTGGGATTTTACCCGCAGTACCATGGGTTCTACCCAGCCACCTCAGTACGAGCTGTTCAAATCAAGGATCACCCCTTCCACCTCGGAATATTGGGCAGCAGTGCACATCCCTCCTGTAGACCCCAACCAAGATCCAACAGAAGTTTCCTTCGTGGGGAAATCTATGCCAACCCCACACCTGGCCATAGAAGCAGCTGCGAAAGAAGCGATTGCTCGTCTTCGATCCGCAGTACCCTATGCCCGCGAACGAGGATATTATTACTTTCCGAGCCGTGCAGCACCCGGAGAAGTAACGTCTTTTCCCGGTGGGCGTATTGAGAGAGACCCAGTTCTAGCCAACCTTATCCAGTACATCATCGCTCAAGAGCATTTGAACCAACGAGTGATGGATTATCTCCAGGATCTCACTGATCTGAATCCTCAGATTGCCATCGGCAGACCACTGAGGCCCGACCCGGAGAGACGCACACATCGACTGGTCAATCCACTTCCTCCGATAGAAGAGGAGTGTATCCCTTTACCAGAGACATTTTATCAGGACCCCACCCAGTTACTGTTTTCATTTTAGACGTCACTACTGTATTTGTTTTTGCAACATTTATTTTTGCGTGTATCTTATGCATGGTACCCCAAATTTGTGCGACGAGTCGAGTATTTAGTTTCTACTGGTATGAGTAATTTTTCTTCGTGATTAACTTGTGTAACCGCGAAAGATCCTAGTATGAGTTTTCTTTTTACTGAATTGCTGCATCATTTATCCCCTCACTACGTGGATTATTATTATTTCTATTCACGCAGCACCACAGCAGTAGACTCACAACCATTACCATTCGAACGCGTACACTGTTTGCAAAACTTTGCAACGGTGTTACATCTAGCTAATCACCCCCTAACAACGGTTAGCACCCGGCACACCCCATCTACTCCTCATGATCACCACCACCGCGGAGAGCCAACACCCGAGCAGCAGCGTCGCGATGATCGTCGAGGATCATCGCGCACAGGAGCACAGAGAGCCCCAGTAGTGTCGCCAGCCCTCCAAATATCAGGATCACAAACCAGTCCGGCATCGCCTCCGCCATTAGAGCCTCACCCGAGCTTCTGTAAGAAGTAATGGAGAAAGAAGGAGGAGGAGAAGTGAGGCCAGGTGTGAGGAAGAAGAGAGGGACACCTCGACCATTTTATAGCTCGAGCTCGATGTACTGTGGGCGAAGTCCACCAACGCCACTCGTCGCCGATCACCGGTGTTCAGAGACGAATTCGCGAGCAGTGCCGACAGCGCGCTGGCCCGCGAGGTGAGTGCACGCTGCGCCGGCAGCTAGCACGCCGCGCACTACCACGGTACGGCCTAGATGCCCTACGCGCTAAGCATCGCCGGTGGAGAAAGCGCGCGGGAGAGAGGAAGAAGAGAGATCCAGATGGAGAAGAAGAGGCTGACTGTGGGCCCCGGGTCCACCTGTCAGCCAGAGAGAGCACTGTGCTCTCGGGTACGACCAGCGTATATTTAAATTTAGAAGTTATTCTAAATTTATATCTAGCATAGAATCCCACGTTCTTGTCCCGAACCGTAGATTTTTCCGCGCAGCACCAGTGTTCACACTATGGTTCTTCACCACTTATTACCCTCTCACTGTAGCCACATTTTTACTGCTTATAGTTTTCCTGAAAACAACTTTTAACAAATCTCGAGGACGAGATTTTTCTTAAGGGGGGTAGTGTTGTGACACCCCAAAAATTTGGCCTTGTTTTAATGAATTAAATTTTTTGCCAAGAACTAAAACTTTGAATTTCTGAGCTCCATTTTGATTTTTAAATCATTTCCTTCCCTGTTATGATGAGTTTTTCCCAAAGAGAAAACTTTTCAAATATGTCATTGGACTTATTTAATCTTTCAAGAAAAACTTTTCTTTTAACGGTATAACTAATCACCTAATTAAGTTGCTTGATCTTTACTTTCTTGAAAATGGTTTTTCAAGGTTAAATGGCCATATTTGAACTACAACCATTTGGTAGATTCACTTAAAATTCCAACCAAAATTTGGAGATGTCATGTGATGTTTTTAAATCACTTTTATGCAAAAATATCTTTTATTCATGTTATATTTTGAGCTCTACACTCAATTTTTCTTCTCTGGTCCAGAGTGCAATTTGCACTACAACCCATTTAAATAATTCTTTCTAGCCTCCACCAAAATTATGGGATATTGGTAGTAACATATGATTCAACTTTGTGCAAAAACCTATTTATGTTCTTTGAAAAAATTGAGTGAATCATCCTCTTTTTCATTCTGGTCCAGCCTTGTGATTTCTACTGCAACCCTATTTAATTTTGCTCCAAAGATCTTGTGTTTTCTCCTACTTGTAGACAGCCCTACCAAACCCCTAAATCCAGGAGCATGCACCCATTGGATTAATTTTGGTTCATGAAATAATGTCATTTATTTCCTGTCCAGAATTGTAGTTTTGCAAAACTTGCACTAACAAGTTTGTGCTTTTCACAAACTAACCTCACCACTCTCTCTTGCATCTAAGGAGACCCTGATCTGGAGGATTTGGCCACCCCAAGAAGAGCCTAGGTGCCTGTGGCATTTTGTCAAACACCTGGAGAGCATAGCCAGATTTGGCATGGATTCAAGTTTACACTGTGAACTTGGTCGCCTGACCTAACAACCATGCCCATTCACCCTCTATCTAACCCTAACCTAGCCCTGTTTCTTCCCAGCCTCAACTGCGACCTCTAGCATGCTCTGGCATTACGTCGAGCACGTCCCGTGCACGCCCAGAGCGCGAGCAGAGCGTGCGTTTGGCACGCGTTTTGCACGTGCCGCGCCCGAGCCGACGCGTCGCGCCCCTGGCCTTGCCTCCACTGCAGAGCCACGCCACGCGCTCCCCTTATCACCGGAACATGCCAAGCCGCCCCTCGCCACGCCCGGCAGGCCAAGAGCTAGCCGCGCAGCCGCCCGACAGCCTCTGCCCATGTCGGCGCCGCCGAACCTTCCTCCGCTCGCCACCTTCCTCCTGGAGTAGTGCCTGCTCATCCCCAAGCATGTCCCCTAGCGCTCGTCGCCGCCATGATGCCCTGCAGCTACAGAATGGCGGTCGCCGGAGAGCTTATCCATGGCCGCCGTGGAACCGCCTTGCCACGCCTATAAAAGGAGCCCCGAGCTCATCTCCGCACGCAGGCAGTCCCAAGCCACCTCCCGAGGACCCCCATTGGCAGCCAATCGACCCGGGGAGGCCTCCTTCCTCATCTCCCGCAACCGCGGCCGCCGCCACTGCCCCGGCCATTCCGGCACCACCAGGGCCTCCCCCTCTCCGTTCTCTTTGCCAGGAACCTCCTCATCCTTCCGTGAACACATCCCCCTACTCGATTTTGATCGGGAAGCACCGTAGCCCCAAAACCACTCTGCTCCCGAAGCTCCCCTCCGCCGCGAAGCTCACAGCCGATGACTCTTTCCACCCCCGTCTACCCAGCGACCACCGGAAGGACCGCCGCAGTCTCGTGGATCCATCCAGACCCTCTGGAACCCGCGGGGAGCCACCGTTCGCCGGCGACGATCGCCGTTGCCTCGCCTCCGTTCGGGCAGAGGAAGAGGAGGGAGGGATAGACTGGTCAAACCTGACCAGTGGGCCCTCTGGACCCACTGTCAGCGACCCCGTGCTTGTCCACGTGGGATTAAGTGAAGGCGTAATCCCCCAGTACGTTTCCCCCGCTCCGAAAGCGTATTCCCCTCCGAAACGTTTTCTTTTCTGTTTTATTTTAAATAACAGATTTTGACCACAACTTTGACTGTCTATAACTTTTTAATTATAACTCCAAATGAGTTGATTCTTTTTCCTACCTTCCTCAAATTTGGTCTAGTTTATTTTAAGATTTATTTGAAAATTTTCCAAACAACTTTTTTATACTGTTTTTGAAATGTGTGTTAATTCAAATATATTTTAAAATAGGATTTTGGAGAGAGAGAAGAAACTTTCAAAAGTTTTGGAGAGCACCTCACCCCTCCACAACTTAAAGGCAAGCATTCTGAACCCTGGCATAATGTTTTTGGTGTGTTATTTGACACGTTTATAACACCACCTTATTTCAGAGTACTTGTTATTTCATGTGACATGATCATTTGCATGGAAGCATATTAGTGATTTCCTTGCTGTTGGAAATGAATATAATTGTGATGGTAATCATCCTCATGTGCCTTGCATGCATGCCAGAAAGGAATCCGGGAAAGCCTTGGCCTTGGGTAGGCGTGAGCTTGTCGCCGGTCCCCATCGGGACGGTTATGTCTGGTATGGCATGGTAAGGTACATTGAGTGGTGATTTCTTCGGTAGAAATATATTTGATATACATGTCATGCAGGGAACTTATAAACCTCCTGAGTCGGCCGCAGATCGAGTCTTGTTCCTGTAACCCCCCATACTTGCTATGTACTACCACTTGTCCCTGCCGCAGGTAGGGTATGGTTTAGTAAGTCGTCAACCCCTTTCAAGCACACACCGTACAGAGAGGCCATGGTGGAAGATATCGGTTGTAGCCGGTAGGCATGCCACCTGGTCCGGGGGCATGGGTGTTTCCGGTTGGAACCGAGAGGGGAGGTCACCCCTTAGAGCGCGCGATATAAATTTGATCCCATGCTACGCGAGGTTGTAGCCTTCCCACTTAGAGTTTTGCTTAAGAGGTGTCGTGGGTGATTCCAGACACCGGTGAGTTAAGATGGTGTGTGCAAGTTAGGCGTGTTTTCAACTAAAAGACCGTAGACGGAATTAGTCCCGATGGACTAAAGGAATCCGTTACTCGTGGGTAAAGAGTACACCCTCTGCAGAGATTAAACCTATCCGAATCGCCGTGTCCATGGTTAAGGACTACAGTCTGGGATGGTCAGGTGTCGGTCTTAGTGTCGGTCTTCAGAGGTGAAACTGTTAAACCATAAATGGAACTACTACTTGTGACTTGTGAAAATTATGATTATTATTATTGTTGACTAACCCGTGATATTATTGTTATTATCGAGTATCTCTGGGATGGTTCTACCTCCAGGATATTCACTATGATTGTTTATTTTAAAGCCCTTTATGTGGTGTCGCTCAGACGCCCGACTATGGAATTTCTTTTAAAGCCCTTTATGAGGTGTCGCTCAGACGCCCGACTGTGGCATTTCTTTTAAAGCCCTTTATGTGGTGTCGCTCAGACGCCCGACTGTGGCATTTCTTTTAAAGCCCTTTATGTGGTGTCGCTCAGACACCCGACTGTGGCATTTCTTTTAAAGCCCTT
>NC_041389.1:249423794-249469670 GCF_002162155.2 Triticum dicoccoides
GCTCAGACGCCCGACTGTGGCATTTCTTTTAAAGCCCTTTATGTGGTGTCGCTCAGACGCCCGACTGTGGCATTTCTTTTAAAGCCCTTTATGTGGTGTCGCTAAGACGCCCAACTGTGGCTTTGCTTGTTATTTATTTTCATAAATTTTAATACTACTATGTTATTGCAATTTTATAAATAACTTGCTTACACGCATCAAAGATTTATTTATCTTTTGTGACTAACGTCATGAGCATAAAATAGTTTCAGCACATCATTGTTATATTATACATGTGTTCATAATGTTTGCGAGTACATTCAAAGTACTCACTGGCTTGTCCCTGGCTATTGTCTTGGCCAGATTTTCTTGCACGGAGAGGAGCGACGCGATGCCAGCCCCGGAACCCACACAATGGAGATAGCAGCTTCGCGAAGATAGGAGTTAACCTGGTCAGCTGTTCCTGTGTGAATTGGAGTCCCATAGACACTGATGATCCACAAACCGCTTCCGCCATCAACCACTAGAAACCATTTGTTGTACTCACAGGCCAGAATGGCCTTGTACTACATATTTTGTTTTCTGATTGGAATTTCTGTATCAAGTTGGAGCCTCATCAGCTAACAGTAATCCTGGGGCTGATGAGCACGACGGTCTTTTCTGGAAATTTATTACCCACCACGACAAGAGAATGACAACGCCAACAATGAAGAAGGCCAAGAAGAAGAACAACATGAAGAAGATGTCCAACGAAGACCCAAGCAAAAGCTTTCACGAGTTCGAGCAAGAGTTCCTAAAGATCATCCCGTCGAGCAAATCTACAATGACATTCAAACCGGGAGAATCACTCGCTCTAAAACTCGTTTAGCTAAATTTTGTGAAAACTATTCTTTCATCTCTAGCATTGAACCTATGAAGGTTGAAGAAGCATTGGAAGATCCGGATTGGGTAAATGCCATGCATGAAGAGCTACATAACTTTGAGAGGAACCAAGTTTGGACATTGGTTGAGAAGCCCGACAACAACCACAACGTCATCGGTACCAAATGGGTGTTTCGCAACAAGCAAGATGAAGATGGACAAGTAGTTCACAACAAAGCACGTCTCGTCGCCCAAGGCTACACACAAGTCGAAGGTATGGACTATGGTGAGACTTATGCTCCCGTTGCTAGACTTGAGTCCATTCGCATCTTACTTGCCTATGCTAATCATCATGATATTACCTTATACCAAATGGACATTAAAAGTGCTTTTCTAAATGGTGAAATAGAGGAGGAAGTTTATGTTAAGCAACCTCCCGGCTTTGTCAATCCTAAGAAACCCAATCATGTTTACAAACTTCACAAGCTCTTTATGGTCTTAAACAAGCTCCTAGAGCATGGTATAAATGCTTAACCAAGTTCCTTATTGAAAAAGGATTTGAAATTGGGAAAATTTATTCTACTCTTTTTACTAAAAGGGTTAATGGAGAACTATTTGTGTGCCAAATCTATGTTGATGATATTATATTTGGTTCAACTAACCCTCATTTTAGTGAAAAGTTTGGGAAGCTCATGTCGGAGAAGTTTGAGATGTCTA
Source organism: Triticum dicoccoides (assembly GCF_002162155.2). Lineage (NCBI taxonomy): Eukaryota > Viridiplantae > Streptophyta > Magnoliopsida > Poales > Poaceae > Triticum > Triticum dicoccoides. The sequence continues at coordinate 249,425,352 of NC_041389.1, forward strand.
TGATGAGTGAACTCAAATTCTTTCCTGGGTTCCACATCAAGCAAACTAAGGAAGGTACCTTTGTTTATCAAACGAAGTACACCAAGGACTTATTCAAGAAGTTCAATATGCAAGAATGCAAAGGTATGTCTACACCCATGCCTACTAGTGTACATCTTGATTTGACCAAAGATAGTGAACCGGTTGATCAAAAGGTTTATCGCTCTATGATTGGTTCATTATTATATCTATGTGCTTCACATCCCAATATCATGCTAAGTGTGTGCATATGTGCACGATATCAAGCTTCTCCTAAATAATGCCATCTTAAGGCCGTGAAAAGGATAGTGAGATACTTAATCCATACACCAAACTTTGGCATTTGGTATCCTAAGAGGGCCTCTTTCGATCTTGTTGGCTATTCCGACTCGGACTATGCCGGAGACAAGGTTGATAGAAAGTCCACTTCGGGTACTTGTCAATTTCTTGGTAGATCTCTTGTGTCTTGGTCCTCCAAGAAATAAAACTCGGTATCCTTATCCACCGCCGAAGCTGAATATATTGCCGCTGGTTCATGTTGTGCTCAATTACTTTGGATGATCCAAACTCTTAAGGATTATGGGATATATGGGAGACATGTTCCATTGCTTTGTGACAATGAAAGTGCTATCAAAATTGGTCATAATCCTGTGCAACATTCTCGAACTAAGCATATTGAAGTTCGTCATCATTTCATTCGAGATCATGTTGCTAAGGGTGACATTGATCTTAAGCATGTTCGCACCGAAAAGCAATTAGCAGATATATTCGCTAAACCTCTTGATGAGAAAGTGTTTTGCAGGTTAAGAGGAGAACTGAACATCATTGATGCTTCAAACTTGGAGTAGAAACTCCATTGAATACATGCAAGACATGATCTTATGACTAATCCCTGATATTTCTCTTATGATGGAAATCTTATGTCTTGGATATATTTGTATCTTGCATGTTATCTAACCCATGCAGGTACTTGGTGGAATCAAATTCCATGAGATTGTAATCTACTCACATCTTGATCAATCTCTACATCACCAAGTCTACACTATGGTGGTTGAAGACAAGGAAGCACGGAACCACTTAAACATATCCTTTGACAAATTCTATGTTGAGCTTCATGATTGTCATTTTGGATACACAAGTGCTCTTCCTTGCAAGAACTAACCCATGTAGGTAGATGGACTTAAATTCCAATTGGTGCTCCAAATTCTTGATGAGCTACATCAACCTTGAGCAACCCACACAAGTTCAACTACATGGACTACACCACCAACCAAGGTATGTCATTCCATCTTAGAGAAGCTTTACTCCAAGTCATGAGCTAAAGCAACTCAACAAGATGTGAATACATCAAGATGCTTAAACAAAAAATGGCAACCCCATTTTGAGCTTAAACGATGAGTATGACCTATGATCAAGTGATCTCACTTGACTCCTAAGTCAATATACTCTAATATAGGTGACCTTGTCGCCGACCATCTCTAGATGAAGTTCTCTTGTGTTCTTTTCTGTGTTTTTGATTTGTCTCATGCATGTTTGTTTCCCCTTTCAAAAAAACTTCATCTAGATTTCTTTCTGTTTGCTCTGCATTTTCTGCATCCAATTCATTGCACATCTTTAAGTAAATTCCTTGCAAATCTTTGTGAGATCTTACTAGTCTAGTGAGCTGAGGTGACAAGTGTTTTCTCTGAGATGAACTCGGTTTCACCGATTTGTTGCTTTCGGTCCAACCGAATACATTCGGTACAACCGAAGCGTACCACTCGGTGCCACCGATCTCACATCAGGAAAAACAGTTTGCCACATATTCTTTGTTTCTTCTGATCCAGCTCCACTCAATGAATCTTGTCCTCTACAAGCATCACATTTTTATCACTGCTTTGTGCTGTGTCTCAAGGACCAAACCCATTCGACGGATTCCAGAAAACCCTTCTTGGAAATTGATGTCAAAGGGGGAGAGAGAGAACATCAAAGCTTATCATTTAAAAAGAGTTTATCACCTTCTTGAGGGGGAGAGAGATATCATCTCCTAAAGGGGGAGAGAGACCCTCAAAGGGAGAGAGAGAGAGATCTCCAGGGGGAGAGAATACTTAAGTAGAGAGTATTTCTCAAGGATCCCAGATGCTTGGTGTTCAAGAGGAGAGATGCCCACATGTCTTCTTGAGGGGAGAGACATGTTCATATGATCTGTTGAGCTTATTTGCATTAGAATACATTACCTCTGATCATCATTCATATCTTTCAGCTCTGATTTTCTATTCCCTATCTTCTCCCAGTATCCCATAATAGATTCAGGGGAGCAAGACATCTAAGGGAAAGAAATCATTCAAATTCATTGCATATCTTTACTCTCGGGGACATGTCTAATCCAATGTGGTACTTAGTACTCACTCTCTACATGTCATCCCAGTCTTGGTATTCTTGTGGTTTCTTCTGTTTGCTCTGGCTAGTAGATGTATCTGTGTTATCTAACCTTGTTTATGCACGTTCATTTCATCCCAAGCCAACTCAATACTACAAGGTAAGTATATGCATCACAATCATGTGTATGAGGAATTCTTGCTGATGTACATGCTTTTTGCAAGAAGGACTCATGAGCATGAAGGTATTTTCTCTGATATTCTTTGCTCTTATGCATATGGCCAAGATACATGTAACACATTGCCTGCTCTATCATGGTTATGCTCTCACATGCTTCTATATTCCATATTCACATGATTGCATACATGTAGGGGGAGCCTATGTTTGTTACATGTCTTTCCAAAGCTTTACTTGCTATTCCTTATATCTTTATCTAAAGCTTTGATGTATGTTGCCATAAATTACCAAAAAGGGGGAGATTGAAAGCACAAGTGCTCCCTAGGTGGTTTTGGTAATTAATGTCAACATATCTCTTGTTAGACTAACACTTTTATCTAGTATATTTCAGATAAGTTCAACAATGGAGTGGCATGGACTAAAGGGTGTGGGAACTCCTTCAAGATGCTAAGGACAAAGGATTGGATCAAGCTTCAAGCTCAAGACTCTTCATTTTTTATATTTTAGTGATCCAAGATCACATTGAGTCTATAGGAAAAGTCAATACTATCAAGGAGGGATGAAGTGTTGCTTAATGAGCCTCTTGCTTCATGTGCTTAGTGATATGCTCCAAAACCCTCAGCCACTTTCCCACTTCCACAAATGACTTAAACCTAAAGCCAAAATCGGTCACACTGATTCTTCCTATCCGGCGCCACCGATTCCAGAAGTCATAGCCACTGCCACAAACCCTAAGCAAATCGGTCTTACCGATAGGGATCTCGGTCTCACCGAGATGGGATTGTAATCTCTCTGTGTATGTCCATTATCAAAATTGGTCTCACCGATTTTGAGCAATCGGTACTACCGATATTACAATGCAAACTCTCTAGAAAGCTTATTACCAAAATCAGTCTCACCGAGTTTGTGTAATCGGTCAAACCGAGTTTGCCTGACCAACTCTCCAGAAAGCTTATTACCAAAATCGGTCTCACCGAGTTTGCGTAATCGGTCTTACCAAGATTACGTTATGCCCTAACCCTAACCGAATCGGTCTCACCGAGTTGCATTTTGGTCCCAGTGAAAATCCTAACGGTCACATTATTTGCTAAATCGGTCTGACCGAGTTTAACGATTCGGTCCCACCGAGTTTGGTAAATTGTGTGTAACGGTTAGATTTTGTGTGGAGGCTATATATACCCCTCTACCTCCTCTTCATTCGTGGAGAGAGCCATCAGACTGAACCTACACTTCCAGCATACATTTTCTGAGAGAGAACTACCTACTCATGTGTTGAGGCCAAGATATTCCATTCCTACCATATGAATCTTGATCTCTAGCCTTCCCCAAGTTGCTTTCCACTCAAATCTTCTTTCCACCAGATCAAAAACCTATGAGAGAGAGTTGAGTGTTGGGGAGACTATCATTTGAAGCACAAGAGAAAGGAGTTCATCATCAACGCACCATTTGTTACTTCTTGGAGAGTGGTGTCTCCTAGATTGGCTAGGTGTCACTTGGGAGCCTCCGACAAGATTGTGGAGTTGAACCAAGGAGTTTGTAAGGGCAAGGAGATCGCCTACTTTGTGAAGATCTACCGCTAGTGAGGCAAGTCCTTCGTGGGCAACGGCCATGGTGGGATAGACAAGGTTGCCTCTTCGTGGACCCTTCGTGGGTGGAGCCCTCCGTGGACTCGCGCAACCGGTACCCTTCGTGGGTTGAAGTCTCCATCAACGTGGATGTACGATTGCACCACCTATCGGAACCATGCCAAAAACATCCGTGTCTCCAATTGCGGTTGAATCCTCCAAGCCCTTCCCTTTACTTTCTTGCAAATTGCATTCCGCTGCTCATATATTCTTTGCATGCTTTCTTGATATGTATTGTGAATGTTAAACTTGTGCCTAAACTCCACTTAACTTTAAGGAAACTTTAAAACTGCAACTTTGGTACTTACTGTCTTATCACCCCCCCTCTAGACACCTCTTCTCAAGGTCCTACAGGCCTCCAACACCGTCAACTACGTTGGGCTAGGGCTCAGAAGGCACCTCCATGGTGGCATGCAGATCTTTGTGAAGACAAAGAATATCCAAGATCAGATGAGGATTGGAAGGCAAAGATCCTTGACAAGATCCTTGCCGAGGAAACCTGCAAGACCCTCGGCAAGACCCTTGCCGGGGATGACAGCGCGCCACGGCACGACCCTTGCCGGGTTACCCGGAAAGACCCTTGACGGGTCACCCCGCAATACCCTTGCTGGGCCACCTAGCAAGACCCTTGCCAAGGGCGTCAGTGGGGCCACTGCCAGGCCCGCACCAACCAAGTCTCCATCGCCGTTCACATGCAGCTGCCAGCCCAACCAGCTGGGCAGGCACCTGCGTGGCAACATGCAGCTTCCAGGCCAACTCAGCACACACCTGCGTGGCGGCATGCAGATCTTTGTGATGGCTCCACCACCACGCCACCTCAGCTGCTTGCTTGCCTACATGGCGCCGCATGCATCGCTGGCCAGGGCGCGTGTCGAAGCGAGGAGGAGCGGCGACGGACAAGACGAGCCTCGCTCCGGTCCCCGATAAAGCAAGAGGACACCTAAGCTACGCATTAAATGCGTCTTGTCCAGTAATACGAGCGATAAGCTCATAGCACTGTAGGCCTTTCCACCTCTTGTGTGCCACTGTGGCAGCCCCTTTCGACTATAAAAGGAGGCCCATGGCACACTGGAGAGGGATTTCGACTCTTTTGAACCACGCAGCCCCCAGAGCTAGTTCAAGAGCTCAAGAACACTCAATACATCCACCAAAGCAGGACTAGGGTTTTACGCCATCCTTCCGGCCCGAACCTGGGTAAACGATCCTTGTGTTGATTTCTAATCCTGCTCTTCTCACAACCCCGCGCCCCGCAGCCGCAGAAGGGATCCTCGTGATCCCATTGGTGTCGTTTCCCACCGACATCTTTGGCGCGCCAGGTAGGGGGCGCTGAGGGAGTCCCGGACTAGGGGGTGTCCGGATAGCCGAACTATCATCTTCGGCCGGACTCCTGGACTATGAAGATACAAGATTGATGTCGGGGGTTGGGTGCGACATATGCCAAAGGATGGCTTATCATGGTGGGGGCGAGTAGAATGTCGCCGGTGCCTGGAAACGGGATGAGGCGAAGACATGCACGCCGGCAGATCTTACCCAGCTTCAGGGCTCTCCGAGGAGATAACACCCCTACTGCTGCTCTGCGGGGTCTCCGCATGATCACTAAGGCAAAGTGAATACAAGGGTGCTCCTAGAGCTGTTTCTGGAAGAAGGAGAAGGCAAGGCTAGCTCTCTCCCTCCTTCGTGTTCTGTCTAATGCTACTAGATGCGAACCCTTTGCATGGGTGCCCTGGGGGGTTTATATAGGCCTACCCCCCAGGGTTACAATGGTAAAACCGGTTGGGTGCGGGTCCCAGCCGTTTGTCTCTCAGGCGTCGTCTTCTCCGCCGACTCCTGGGGCCCGCCAACTGGCGGGCCTCGCCGACTGGCCTGGTACGAGGGCGTCAGCCCGCATCCGCCGCGGGCGGGTCTTGCCGGCGACGGATTACTGTGGTCGTGCTTCTAATGACGCGGGCTTGGTCATGGGGTTATGGCAACAGTGCTGCCGCCTGCGGGCGATCACTGTGGCCGTTCCCCGGTCGCATCTAGTTAATGGCGCGTGGGGCCCGTGGGAGGGGCCGGCCGGCTTCGGGGGGCCGACTCCCAACGGGTCCGACTCTCGGCGCGCCCGCCGTCTTCAACACTCTCGCTGACTGGTAGGCCCCACTGTCTCTGGGCCGTACAGACAAGGCGTCGTGGGTATAGGGCCCCGCCCCAGGGGCTGATGTCAGGGCTGGCATGGCAACAGTGCCGCGCCAGGCGGAGATCTCCGTGAGTATGGCGCACTGTGGCCATGCTCGTCTTTAATTACCGGGTGGTTGGGAGTCGCGGGCCGACTCCTCATAGTCGGCTTCTTCGGAGTCGGCCCCGGGACTTGGCCGAGACGATAGTCGCCCCAGGGACTCGGCTCGTCTCGGAGTCGCCTTCTGGGACTCGGCTCATCCTGGAGTCGCCTTCTGGGACTCGGCTCATCCTGGAGTCGTCTTCTGGGACTCGGCTCATCCTGGAGTCGCCGTAGGTACTTGAGGGGCGCAGTCTGCCCCGCTGTCTTGAAAGGTTCTGGGACTTGGGTTAGCCTACCCATGGCCCATTACTCCGACAGTAGTCCCCGAAGCTGGTAAGGCTCCAAGGTCGATACATCGTGTGCCTCAGCAGTTTCATTCTTTAGTTGGGGGGAAAGCAAGCTTTGATGGCCGCCTCTCTCCAAGCCGATTGGCTGGAGTCGGATTCGACGAGAGCCGGCATGCTCAAACCGACTGGCTGGAGTCGGATTCGTTGAGGGACGTCTTGCACTTTGGGGAGTTTCGTATGTCGCGGCGGGAATCAGGCGACGTGCCTGATATGCTTCCCGTGGTTGCCCGCCTCGGCCCCGTCGCGCGGCACCATGTGGCAAGGGCAGTCTGCCTGCCCACGCGCACGATGGGACTGGTCGTCAGGCGGGGCCCGCCACTACCGCGCCTCGGCGCGCGAACGGGTCCGTTGCGGCCGTGTGGGCGGTTGGGTTTCCCACGTTGTTACTGCGCGCAGTAACTTCGTGGGAAAATCATGGGGGGCGTGAGGTCCTGCGTGCAGTTAATCCCACGCCGCCCCATCGGCTTCTCAGCCCGCAGGCCTATAAGTAGGCGGGGGGGATGGGCTGGACGGGAAACACATGCGCCCATTCCTCCCTGCTCCCCTGCCTCCTCCTGCTTCTTCTTCCTCCAGCCGTCGCCGCACCACGCCACACCGTTCTGTAGCGATGAGCTCTTCCTCCACCGCCGCGGCTCCTGCCGTGCGTTCCGGCGTTTGGGACGGCTCCGAAGTGGATGACGACGCCATCGAGCACCTTCGCAAGACACGCCGGCTCCTGGCGCAAACTTGGTGCGAGCCCGCGCCCCGCCGGCGGGGGAAATAAGGCCGGCGCCGCAGGAGGGTGAGCGGGTTATATTCCGCTCGCAGCTTATGTGCAGCCTGGGCCTGCCGGCGAGCGGCTTCCTCCGCTCTTTCTTGGAGTTCAACGGACTCCAGCCGCACCACCGCACCCCCAACACGGTGGTGCTGCTGGCCGCCTTCGCCACCCTGTGCGAGGGTTTCCTCGGCGTTCTCCACACTATCGAGCTGTGGGGAGAGCTCTTTCAATCCAAGCTCAGCACGCACGTCGCCGGCGTGCCGGCTCAATGCGGCGCCTTCACCGCAATGCGCAGGTCGACCACCGACAATCCATTCCCCTCCATCGCGCTGATCAAGTCGGTGAAGATGTGGCAGCGCTCGTACTTCTACGTGAAGAACGTCGCCGAGGAGGGCGACTGGGTCAACCTGCCACCCTATGAGGCCGGCGCGCCGGCTGGGAGGCCTCCTAGTTGGTCCCACCGGGCTCAGACGCTGACTCCTGCCGGCGCCGCCGCCATGGCGCGACTCCGGGTGCTGACGCAGTCGGAAGGCCTGGTCGGGGCCGACTTGCTGGCCGCCTTCGTGGCGCGCCGAGTCCTCCTCTCCAAGGCCGACCTCATCTGATTAGTCAGATGAGCGGCTGCCGAGACCCGAGTCGGATCTGCACCTGGGACATGCCCCACGCGGAGGTGGCGAAGATGGTGAATCACATCGTGAACTGCGAGCTCACGGAAGATTGGCAGTTCGGCAAAGAGCCGTACTCGCGTGCCAACCCCCCTCCTGCGGTAAGTCGTATATTTTTGCTTTTTGTTTTTCTTTGCAGCCGAATCCGACTTCTGATCTTCTTGGCTTTCTTCGAGTCAGAACCCTCTCATCCCGCCCGTAGCCGGCGCCACTGGACAGCCCTGCGACTACGCTCCAGATCGGGCGGAGAGCGATGTCGAGGACCCCAACTTGGGGGCTGCGGCGATGGAGGCCGACACCGAAGGCGGAGGAGGGGGAGCGGAAGGCGGCCTCCGGCCCTCGGCGACCTTCGCCGACTGGCCAGGAGACGACGCCGAAGGGGAAGTCGTCCCGCGCCGCCAACCCAAAGCCGGCCATTCGGGCGCGAGTTCTTCTGCTGGCTTGACCGGTCAAGTCGGCGCGAAGAAGCGCCGGGCCACGCCGAGTTCGCTCGGCGGTCGGCCGAAGAAGTTCAAGGGTGCGGCCGCCGCGACCAAACGGGAGGAGGCGGCCGCGAAGGCCAACCGCTTCCGCAAGGAAGTGAAGAAGCCGCCTCTAGTCTCTGCGTAAGCCTTCGCCACCTTTGTATTGTTTTCTTTGACGAATTCTTTCTGAGTCTTTTTCATTCTGTTTTCTGTTTTAGGGCCCCTCTTTCTCTTGAGAGGGTCGCCGTCCCCTCTGTCATGGGGTCGGCCGAGACGTCCACCAACACCCGGTGGATTGACCCCGCCGCCGACCTCCGGGAGGCGACGGAGCGCAACGCGCGGGAGAAGCGCGACGAGGAAGAGGCCGACCGTCTGGAGAAGGCGGAGGCCGAGAAGGCGGCGGCCTCGGCACAGAAGAAATTGGCGGAGGCCGAAGCCGCCGCCGCGACCAAACAGCGGGCCGAGGAGGCCGCACGCCGCCAGTCAGCGTTGCTCGTCGTCCCGCTGAGCTCTGCGCCGCCGCCCCCGGAGTTCACGGGGCAGACTGGAGAAGTCGGCGGGGAGTACTCCATCATGGAGAGGGACAGAGGTGAGGCCTCTGCGTCGGGCACGGCCTCGCCACCACCGCCGCCTCCGCCGCACGGCAAGCAGCCGGCGGGCCCTTCAGTGCCACCAGCAGAAGACGAGGCATTGGCGAGGCTGCTTCTCCAAGTCGCCTCACCGGCGCGCCGCCGTCTTGCGAAGGCGGTCTTGGCGCCGTGCCCCTTGGAAGCCGGCGCCGCCAGCTCGGCCATTCCTGATGCTGACGCATCAAGTGCAGCGCCTACTGGATGGGTGCGAGGAGGCGGCGACGGTCCGCTGAACCAGGCGCTCCTGGATGTGCAGGCGAAGCTGCAAGCTGAAGGAGAAGCCATCCAGGGCTGCACCAGGGCGCATCTGGCGTCGCGGGCGTCTATCCGAGTACGTTTTTCTTTTTTGACTTTGTCTTTTCTCATTCTTCTCTTTGGGGGCGCGCCAGCGCACCCACTGGGTGTAGTCCCCGAGTTTCGGGCCGGCTGCTGCGCAGGCGGCCCGGAACTCAATCTGGCGAGTTCCTCATTTTTGTTTTCGTCTGATTTTTATTGCAGGAGTACCACAACCTCTGCGTCACCGCCTACAACCGCAACGTTGAGCGGCTGGAGAAGCGAACTGCTGACTTGTCGGAGAGCCGGAGTAAGTTCTTCTTCTTTTCCGTGGGGGCGCACTGGCGCACCCGCAGGCTGTAATCCCCGAGATGTCAGGACCCCGACTCAATGCCACATCGATCTAGCATGTAACACCTCATATCACCTTGCGGCCTCACGCACGGTATTCCCACGGGTGTCGCCTTACCTTTGCCCGGGACCGTTTGCGCCTTTTGGCACACGTATATGACAGTGTCGCTAGCATCCATATGATAAGGAGCCCGGGGCTGACATGGCTAGTCGTAAACCCAAAGTGGCACAGACTTACAGGGACAGGCATCCATGACCCAGCATCGAACGTGTCGGTCATCAGCGAGTGAATCCAGGCTGTAGCACTGGGCTAGCAGGACTCCGGTGAACCGGGCTGTAGCGGGCTAACAGGACTCCGGTATTCATCGCGTGACATTTCCCCGAAGGGACAGACACAGGAACGAAGAAGGACACATGCCGGCCAGCCTAAGTGTTCCGGAGCAGTAGCAAGCTACCATGGCTCGGTGGAAACACTAGGAGACATTTCCCGATAAGAGAGGCTACTAAAGATAAACAACTAGATAGTCAGATCCCACACATACCAAGCATTTCAATAACATACACACAATATGCTCGATATGTGCAAACACAACATGGCATCACAACATGACTCTACGACTCAAGTAATTTATTCAATAGGCTCCAAGGAGCGAGATATTACAAACAGGGGTCTCATGACCCAACATTCAGAGCATACAAATCAAAGCACATGCGGAAGCTTAACATGTCTGAGTACAGACATCTATAACTGAAAAAGGCTGAGAAGCCTGACTATCTACCAGATCCTGCCGAGGCACAAGATCGTAGCTGAGGTAACAAGCTAAACGTCGAAGTCCACGCGGTACTACTAGCGAGACCGAAATCTCTCTGCAAAAATATAAAATGAGCAAACGTGAGTACAAATGTACCCAGCAAGACTTACATCAGAACTAACTACATATGCATCATTATCAACAAAGGGGATGGTGGGGTTTAACTGCAGCAAGCCAGCTTTGACTCGGTGGCTATCCTGAACTACGACTGCAAGCAACTCTTTTGAGGTGGCGCACACGAGTCCACATATTCACCATATCAATACACCACTATGGATCCGCCCCCGTCTCCCTACGAGAACGCCATCCATAGCACTCACGCTTATCTTGCGTATTTTAGAGTATCCACTTTCACTTGTCTATGAACTGATATAAGCAACCCAGAAGTCCTTTTCCGCGGACACGGCTATTCGAATAGATGATGTTACCCCTGCAGGGGTGTACTTCTTCATACATGTTTCCACCACTTAGCGTCTACACACGACATGTGCTCGGCAGACTTCAAGCGAAAGCCGACGTGGGTGTAGACCACGACCTACCTAAACACTCAAGTCTCTAGTCCAGGTTTATCGCCTATTCGGGTTCCATCCATGAGGAGATCCGGCCGGAGTTTCGCTCACAGCCCCAAACGATGTGAACAGGGTTCCCGAGATACCAAACGGGCATCCGGTACACCGTGTCACGTACCTACCGCATCACAGCCCACCCCTACGGTCAGTGCTGTCCACGGCCTCCAGTAAGCTACAAACACCAGAAACTACTTGCAACTCCTGGACAGAGGACTAGGGTGAATAAGAAGTCGAGCGGGGTCATATTTCAGGGCCCAATGCATGGTAGTAGCTGAATCATGGATCACAAACACAGAACTCAGTTCCTGAGGACGGCTGCAATGAGACAACCCACCATGTACTCCTACATGGCCTCTCACCGCTACCTTTACCAAATCGTGTTCACACACTTAGCTCACACACAGTAGGACATGTTCACACACCTCTGATTCATCCCCGATGAATCAGACCTGACTCAACTCTAAGCAGTAGCAGGCATGACAAACAAACATGAATGAGTAGGCACAACAGGGCTCAAACAACTCCTACTCATGCTAGTGGGTTTCATCTATTTACTGTGGAATGACAGGTCATGCAAAGGATAAAGGGGTTCAGCTACCGCAGCAAGTAACAGATGAATCGGTTTTTTCCTAATGCATTAAAAGAGAGCAGGAGCGAGAGAGTAGGATTGTATCGGAATGAATAAGGGGGTTTTGCTTGCCTGGCACTTCTGAAGATCACATTGAGTCTTCATCAGTGTCAACGATCACATCATCGGTATCGCGTCTATCGAGAGGGGACAAATACCGGCAACACAGAAGGGAACACAATCAATGCAATGCACAATATGATGCATGATCATGACATGGCAAAATGAATGTGTTTTGGGCTAATGCAACTAGCAACAGATTAAATGAAGTTGGTTTGAATACAAGATTCAAATTCAAACTCCATATGTGATTATTCAAATGCCATTTAATTGATTTGTGCTAAATAGCAGCTATAAGTTGTTCTAACATGCATGAAAATGGTACAGATGGATTCCTTGAATTTTTTTGATAATTTTTCATATATAAATTATTTAATTTGGAGTTACAGTTAATTTTCTATGATTTATAGAAGTTTTAGGCATTTTCTGGAATTTCCTGAATTAAATTAAATCCAGAAAGCATTACTGCGTCAGCATGACGTTGGCATGACGTCAGCAAGTCAACAGGGGCCGGCTCGGGTCAAACCTGACGTGTGGGGTCCACACGTCAGTGATACAGGGGCTAATCCCGCGTTGACCCGGGCTTTGACCCACTACGGGGCCCACTGTCAGTGGCTGTGGGGGGGGGGTGTTTAGGCGTCATTAGTGTTAATTAGGCGTGCCACGTCGGCAGTCGCCGGAGTTCGGCCGGCGACGACCAAAACTGCGGCGGGAGCTCGCTGGAGTGGCGCTGCGAGGGGTTTTGGGCCAAGCCAAGGGCACCAGAGGGTAGCCCGTGCCCGTGCGCATCTAGGGGGGCCAACGGGAGGTGCGGGGGTGGCCGGGGTTCGCCGGAATGGAGCCCGAGGCGGCGGCCGGAGCTCGGGTGGGTGCGGGGTTAGCGCTGCGGCTTGCAAACAAGCTAGCTGCCACGCTAGCGTTGCTCCACGGGTCGTTGCGAGTGCAACGGACGCACGCGCGGGGCCATTTGGTCACCGGGGCTTCGCCGGCGACGAGTCCGTGCGGCGGAGCGTCTCGGCTCCGGTAGAGGGGGCGGATAGAGCTCGAAATCGGGCTTTGGGTTAGGGGGAAACGAAGCAGGGACTCACGGGGATCGTGCAGGGAGGGTCAGCGAGCTCGGGGAAGCGACGATGGTGGCGAATTGACGGTGAAGATCCTCGGCGGCCGGCGATGGAAACGGTGATGTCGGCGGCGTTGTGGCGTGTCCGTAGGGCCGTGGGTTGGTGGGGAGGAAGGAGGGGTCGAGGGGGAGCTCCTGGGTGCATCGGCGAGGCTAGGGGTGGCCGGTGGCCACGGGGAAGCTCATCGGCGGCGGCGGGTGTGTTCGGTGGCTGCGCGCGAGAGAGCCAGAGAAGGAGAGGAGCTCGGGGAGAGAGTGAGAGGCCTGGGGGGGGTGCGTGGCATCGCGGACGGGGTCCAGGGCGACGAGAGGAAGCAGGAGGTGGCCAGGGGAAAGCAGGAGGTGGCCGAGGCAGCGTCGGCGCGCGCCACGCCTCGCCTCTGTTCGTCCTCCTGGCAGAGGAGGAAGAGGACAAGGGGGAGGAGGTGGGCTGGGCCGGCTGGGCCACTGGAGTTGGGCCAGGTGGGCTGCGAGGTAAGCTGAGGTAAAACTCCCTCTCTGCTTTTATTTACTGTTTTTTATTTTTTTTTGTTCTGTTTGTTTTAATTTAGTTTAGCAACTAAATCATTTAAGTAAATTCTGTAGAATTTTATGTGGCTTGCTAAAATATATACAAAGCCACTCACAAACTTCCAGAATTATTGGAGTCATATTTAATATATATTAAATATAAATCCAAAGCAAATAGTTATTGGATTAATTCAAATGGCCAAAATAATTATCTCTGTGACTTCAAAAATATTGGTTTAAATTTTACCTCTTACCAATATTTTCATGGAATAACAGGAACATTTTCTTGGACACATTTGAGAAGATTTAATTGTTGGTTATTTTTAGAGGTTTCCTGAGGCTTTTGAAAATCCCTCAATTCAAATTTCATTTGAATTTAAACATGATGCACACACCAGACAGCACCAGAAGCTAGGGATGTGACAACTCACCCCCACTAAACAAAAATCTCGTCCCGAGATTCAAGCGTAGGGTAAGGTGAAGGGGAGACGCAAACTGGTATAATCTTCACGATCCAGGTTGCACTTCAAATGAACGTTGATTCGAACACCATCTTTGTCTTGTCGTCTTGCTCTGAGAACTTCAGCTAATCATGACAAGAAGAGGAAAGGAAAACTCTAGAACAATCGATCTTCGAGAAGACCGAACAACTTAGGATCAACTCATGGGATGAGACATAGCAACATCTCTTGAGCTGAGAGACGAAGCACAGATCGGAAGAAATGGAGTAAGACAGATGACGAGGGTTCACTAGGTAGACAACAATTTCACGCTTAAGAAGGTGGTAAACAATTGTCAACGTAGCGAGGAGTTGAATTGCCATGATACCACAACGAGACACCTTCGGAACCGTGACTCATAGATATCTCCCCTCAAGTGGCAAAAAGAATTACCTTTGATATAGAGATCATTGAGACTCTCTATATCAGCCTAAGGCAAATCACAACAATCGATTGGCGGGGTCGGTAGAATGGCATACTTGGACTTGGATGATGTGGATTACCTTGTTGAAGACAACGCAATGGATGAATTTGCTTATCACCAGAAATGGAGGAGACCCGTGGTAGAATGGCACATTGGCGGTGCAAGCTGGGAACAAAATGCAAATGCTGGGAATGATTCTGGTAACTGGGGAAGAACCCAACAACAGAGAGTGAATTTACTGTTTGAAAAGATCATAGCATTGTCGAGGAAACTGAGAGCAAACCCAGTTAGTGCCGATGATAACACGTAGCGCTTGTGCGTGCTCTCAAGAACTTGAGCATTTCCACATTCATCAAGGTTTTACCAATATCCTTGTCAAGGATCCTGGCAACACAACTTGCTACCATGATGAATGATGATGGAGGATGCAGATGCAAAGGAAGATAACACTTTCTCAGATTTCACCTTAGCGAGGCCAAGGAGATAAAATCTGGATGATCGATCGAGAGACATTTAGCACTCCGCTTCTAATGTTCTCCTTGATGTGCTAGTGTAATCCAATCATTGAAATGGTTTGGTAACTAGAACATCAAGTAAAGGTCGGACTTCGGGAGCACAAAAATCCATAAGGAACAACTAGGGAGTAGATCCTACGAAATCCTTATGGGGAGGTGGCCAGCTTCTTCAATCAAGATACTACAATAATAGGTCTTTCAGCTGGGTGGTGCTGGCCACGACATCCACTTTACCAGTTATCGAGGAACCAATATTATAGTTCTTGGGAAATGTTCCAAACCATCATATCTGCCTGAGATTCAGATCTGGTTGGTGTCAGGATATTCCAGACTCATCGAGTCTAGGAAGGAAAACGAAAGTTTGCAACACAAATCGACGAGATGACGTTGCGAGATTCTCGGGAAATGAACTACGATAGTAAGCTCCAAAACATGAGCTGGTTCTGCTACAAACATGTGAACACGTTGTCCCAGACAAGCATGACCACGTGGTAGTCTTATAATAAAACACTACCGAGTTCAGGTGGGGAACCATCAACGAGGATATCAAAATCCTTGCATAAGGTATACTCTTAAGAAGGAACTTCTTCTCCTTGAACAAATCAATCAGTGGCTTGGTGTGCTAGGGATACATATAGATTGAAGGTTGCAAGTCTTCAAACCACAGAATTCTTCGCACATGTGCATGACTGACTTGCGATAATTCCAGAGGAAGCAACATTGACTTTCTCGAGTTCACGGCGGCACCCTGCATCAAATGCACACGAACTAGAGGAAGTCACTTCTTACATCCGAACATATGCTTCATGAGCTAGCATGAACAAATGCTTTCAAAAGTTTCCAACACTAGCTTAATGTTCAGCAAAATTATGGAGAAGACAAGGATGTTGTCAATGGGCACAACAACAATTCATCTGAGTTTCCTTTTAAAAGGAATTCCATAGTTAAGTGAACAAGTGATAGCATTGGTCAGACCCAAAAGATATAATGGTGTATGCTCGAGGGATCAACCACGAGTAAGAAAACATTACGAATATCGTTGGTTCTGGTCTGATTGGATGATAGCCCATACTCAATCAAAGGTTTGGGTAAGATAATAGATCCAACAATTGTTCACGAGGACCAATTGATGAAGATATCATCTTTCTTCAACACACACACACACACAAAAAGATATCCCTTAACATGAACTAAGTCGGACAAGCTTTTATCTTCCAACTCTCCAAGTTGTTGTTTAGCTTATCCAACTAGCTCAGGGTATCCAACACGGATTCTTGGAGAAGGGGTGGTTTACAGGAATAAACCAACTTGATCACGAACTCAACATAGCGGTCAGGTGACAACCTGGTAATACTTCTGAGAAGATATTTAGAAAATCACGAACCACCGGTACGTTACTAAGCTCGAGAACAATCTTGCTTTTCAGGGCAAGACGATATGATCAATAGAGCAAGGATTTGAAATAATCCTAACTCATCGATCGAGGAGTGAACCAGGAGAATGGACTAGGTAGCACGATCAATCTTAGAATGATGATTCAATAACCAACACACTAAGAATGAAATTATTGTCCTTTAACTACCCAGCAACGAGGTTGCTAGGCGTATTGATTTCACACATCACAATTCATTTGTCGGTATTCCGATTGCATCAACACGAAGACCGAGAAATGACTAATGATGGCAAGAAGTATCACTGTACCAAGAGTTCATAGGATGGTGTGCAATTCCTATAACAATCCCGATATAAAGATGGTAATACTCCAAGGTAGAACAGAACAAAAGCTGGATTAGCAATTTGATCTGCGGAGCACAACTTCTTTGACCCAATCCTGGATATGGAAGAGGTACTGGAGTTTGTTTCTCCTAGTCATTCTGCGATAGAATGGCTTGACGGACCACAAGAGTAATAGGCATCGATAAACGAACGCACGCATACTCTTGACTATCAATTGATAGACGAAGGTCAGAATGCAACTAAAGAGAACAACTCAAAGGAACATATAATTTTCTGAGTTGTGGATGCATAGATTAGTATGTCGAACCAAGTTCAACATATTTCTTCCGGATAACCCATGCAGAAAGGTAGAACTGGCAGAGTCACGATTTATGAATGGAGAACTCCTCAAGAATAATCCTGTTGTGATATTTCAGTTCACCGAGGAACTTCTGCCATAAGTAGTTCATGGTATTTGGAAGAAGAAGATACCACGGACTTCAAGGACTATCGCAAAGGTTACTAATATCCTGAAGGCACTAGCAATTACTATCAACATGAAGTAGGTAGAGTGAATCTCGGGTTCAAGAACCCAGGGACAGAATGCCTACTAACTAAATGGCATCACAGGATGCTTTCGATAATAAAGGCCAGAATCTTCACACTGGGAACACAAATCATGGCTTAATTACTAGATGATCCCCTAAGACACCTAGGGTCATAATAATATCTCCAACATATATGTCAAGGTAACAGAGTACCTCAACTCACTAATTAGTGTGGTTAATCTGGCCCAAAGGAACATTGAAACGGGAGGAAGGAATTTGCAAGTGCATCAGACTGTTTAGAGACCTGAGATGACTCGGACAGCGTAACGGCTGTAAATGCTCAAAAAAAGGTTTGAGACATTCACAAAAATGGTGGCATAACCACCCAGAAACACAATATCAAGGTTTCAAGATCAACGATTAACATACGGAAGTAATAGGAGCTGAAACGAGGCTTAATTCCAACAATTCTATAAGTCTACAGATTAGTAACACGTGATCCTGATAGAAAGAAGAGATAGCCTAGTTCTTAATCCCCGCAGGAAAGATAAGATGACTCAGATCAGAAGGCATAAGGTATAAGAAGTAAAAAGAGCCTTACGTTCCATCCCACAATCAATTCCCCTACATATAACTAAAGAATTTCTAGACTCAACATCGACCAGTTTGGCTTGGTAATCCTACAGGCAGTCAAGCTCTGATACCAACGCTGTCAGGACCCCGACTCAATGCCACATCGATCTAGCATGTAACACCTCATATCACCTTGCGGCCTCACGCACGGTATTCCCACGGGTGTCGCCTTACCTTTGCCCGGGACCGTTTGCGCCTTTTGGCACACGTATATGACAGTGTCGCTAGCATCCATATGATAAGGAGCCCGGGGCTGACATGGCTAGTCGTAAACCCAAAGTGGCACAGACTTACAGGGACAGGCATCCATGACCCAGCATCGAACGTGTCGGTCATCAGCGAGTGAATCCAGGCTGTAGCACTGGGCTAGCAGGACTCCGGTGAACCGGGCTGTAGCGGGCTAACAGGACTCCGGTATTCATCGCGTGACATTTCCCCGAAGGGACAGACACAGGAACGAAGAAGGACACATGCCGGCCAGCCTAAGTGTTCCGAAGCAGTAGCAAGCTACCATGGCTCGGTGGAAACACTAGGAGACATTTCCCGATAAGAGAGGCTACTAAAGATAAACAACTAGATAGTCAGATCCCACACATACCAAGCATTTCAATAACATACACACAATATGCTCGATATGTGCAAACACAACATGGCATCACAACATGACTCTACGACTCAAGTAATTTATTCAATAGGCTCCGAGGAGCGAGATATTACAAACAGAGGTCTCATGACCCAACATTCAGAGCATACAAATCAAAGCACATGCGGAAGCTTAACATGTCTGAGTACAGACATCTATAACTGAAAAAGGCTGAGAAGCCTGACTATCTACCAGATCCTGCCGAGGCACAAGATCGTAGCTGAGGTAACAAGCTAAACGTCGAAGTCCACGCGGTACTACTAGCGAGACCGAAATCTCTCTGCAAAAATATAAAATGAGCAAACGTGAGTACAAATGTACCCAGCAAGACTTACATCAGAACTAACTACATATGCATCATTATCAACAAAGGGGATGGTGGGGTTTAACTGCAGCAAGCCAGCTTTGACTCGGTGGCTATCCTGAACTACGACTGCAAGCAACTCTTTTGAGGTGGCGCACACGAGTCCACATATTCACCATATCAATACACCACTATGGATCCGCCCCCGTCTCCCTACGAGAACGCCATCCATAGCACTCACGCTTATCTTGCGTATTTTAGAGTATCCACTTTCACTTGTCTATGAACTGATATAAGCAACCCAGAAGTCCTTTTCCGCGGACACGGCTATTCGAATAGATGATGTTAACCCTGCAGGGGTGTACTTCTTCATACATGTTTCCACCACTTAGCGTCTGCACACGACATGTGCTCGGCAGACTTCAAGCGAAAGCCGACGTGGGTGTAGACCACGACCTACCTAAACACTCAAGTCTCTAGTCCAGGTTTATCGCCTATTCGGGTTCCATCCATGAGGAGATCCGGCCGGAGTTTCGCTCACAGCCCCAAACGATGTGAACAGGGTTCCCGAGATACCAAACGGGCATCCGATACACCGTGTCACGTACCTACCGCATCACAGCCCACCCCTACGGTCAGCGCTGTCCACGGCCTCCAGTAAGCTACAAACACCAGAAACTACTTGCAACTCCTGGACAGAGGACTAGGGTGAATAAGAAGTCGAGCGGGGTCATATTTCAGGGCCCAATGCATGGTAGTAGCTGAATCATGGATCACAAACACAGAACTCAGTTCCTGAGGACGGCTGCAATGAGACAACCCACCATGTACTCCTACATGGCCTCTCACCGCTACCTTTACCAAATCGTGTTCACACACTTAGCTCACACACAGTAGGACATGTTCACACACCTCTGATTCATCCCCGATGAATCAGACCTGACTCAACTCTAAGCAGTAGCAGGCATGACAAACAAACATGAATGAGTAGGCACAACAGGGCTCAGACAACTCCTACTCATGCTAGTGGGTTTCATCTATTTACTGTGGAATGACAGGTCATGCAAAGGATAAAGGGGTTCAGCTACCGCAGCAAGTAACAGATGAATCGGTGTTGTCCTAATGCATTAAAAGAGAGCAGGAGCGAGAGAGTAGGATTGTATCGGAATGAACAAGGGGGTTTTGCTTGCCTGGCACTTCTGAAGATAACATTGAGTCTTCATCAGTGTCAACGATCACATCATCGGTATCGCGTCTATCGAGAGGGGACAAATACCGGCAACACAGAAGGGAACACAATCAATGCAATGCACAATATGATGCATGATCATGACATGGCAAAATGAATGTGTTTTGGGCTAATGCAACTAGCAACAGATTAAATGAAGTTGGTTTGAATACAAGATTCAAATTCAAACTCCATATGTGATTATTCAAATGCCATTTAATTGATTTGTGCTAAACAGCAGCTATAAGTTGTTCTAACATGCATGAAAATGGTACAGATGGATTCCTTGAATTTTTCTGATAATTTTTCATATATAAATTATTTAATTTGGAGTTACGGTTAATTTTCTATGATTTATAGAAGTTTTAGGCATTTTTTGGAATTTCCTGAATTAAATTAAATCCAGAAAGCATTACTGCGTCAGCATGACGTTGGCATGACGTCAGCAAGTCAACAGGGGCCGGCCCGGGTCAAACCTGACGTGTGGGGTCCACACGTCAGTGATACAGGGGCTAATCCCGCGTTGACCCGGGCTTTGACCCACTACGGGGCCCACTGTCAGTGGCTGTGGGGGGGGGGTGTTTAGGCGTCATTAGTGTTAATTAGGCGTGCCACGTCGGCAGTCGCCGGAGTTCGGCCGGCGACGACCAAAACTGCGGCGGGAGCTCGCCGGAGTGGCGCTGCGAGGGGTTTTGGGCCAAGCCAAGGGCACCAGAGGGTAGCCCGTGCCCGTGCGCATCTAGGGGGGCCAACGGGAGGTGCGGGGGTGGCCGGGGTTCGCCGGAATGGAGCCCGAGGCGGCGGCCGGAGCTCGGGTGGGTGCGGGGTTAGCGCTGCGGCTTGCAAACAAGCTAGCTGCCACGCTAGCGTTGCTCCACGGGTCGTTGCGAGTGCAACGGACGCACGCGCGGGGCCATTTGGTCACCGGGGCTTCGCCGGCGAAGAGTCCGTGCGGCGGAGCGTCTCGGCTCCGGTAGAGGGGGCGGCTAGAGCTTGAAATCGGGCTTGGGGTTAGGGGGAAACGAAGCAGGGACTCACGGGGATCGTGCAGGGAGGGTCAGCGAGCTCGGGGAAGCGACGATGGTGGCGAATTGACGGTGAAGATCCTCGGCGGCCGGCGATGGAAACGGCGATGTCGGCGGCGTTGTGGCGCGTCCGTAGGGCCGTGGGTCCGTGGGGAGGAAGGAGGGGTCGAGGGGGAGCTCCTGGGCGCATCGGCGAGGCTAGGGGTGGCCGGTGGCCACGGGGAAGCTCGTCGGCGGCGGCGGGTGTGTTCGGTGGCTGCGCGCGAGAGAGCCAGAGAAGGAGAGGAGCTCGGGGAGAGAGTGAGAGGCCTGGGGGGGGTGCGTGGCGTCGCGGACGGGGTCCAGGGCGACGAGAGGAAGCAGGAGGTGGCCAGGGGAAAGCAGGAGGTGGCCGAGGCAGCGTCGGCGCGCGCCACGCCTCGCCTCTGTTCGTCCTCCTGGCAGAGGAGGAAGAGGACAAGGGGGAGGAGGTGGGCTGGGCCGGCTGGGCCACTGGAGTTGGGCCAGGTGGGCTGCGAGGTAAGCTGAGGTAAAACTCCCTCTCTGCTTTTATTTACTGTTTTCTATTTTTTTTTGTTCTGTTTGTTTTGATTTAGTTTAGCAACTAAATCATTTAAGTAAATTATGTAGAATTTTATGTGGCTTGCTAAAATATATACAAAGCCACTCACAAACTTCCAGAATTATTGGAGTCATATTTAATATATATTAAATATAAATCCAAAGCAAATAGTTATTGGATTAATTCAAATGGCCAAAATAATTATCTCTGTGACTTCAAAAATATTGGTTTAAATTTTACCTCTTACCAATATTTTCATGGAATAACAGGAACATTTTCTTGGACACATTTGAGAAGATTTAATTGTTGGTTATTTTTAGAGGTTTCCTGAGGCTTTTGAAAATTCCTCAATTCAAATTTCATTTGAATTTAAACATGATGCACACACCAGACAGCACCAGAAGCTAGGGATGTGACACGAGATTCGGGCCGACTGCTGAGCAGTCGAGCCGGATCTTCCCGACGATCTTTGCTGCTAACGACTTAACGTCTTTCTCTTTGTTTTTCAGAGGCCAATGCCGCTCTTCAAGAATAGCTGGGCGAAGCCAGCACGACCCTTCGCGCCAAGGAGGAGGAGTGCGGCAAGCTCTCCAAAGAGCGCGACTTGCTGGCCGAGTAGTTGGCGGAGCAGAAGGAGCTGCCGAAGGCGGCCCAGGACAAGGCGGAGAAGAAAGAGACCGCCCTCCTGGCCGAGTTCGAGATGGAACGCTCCACCTGGACCGACAGGGAGGCGATGCTGACTTCCGGCTTCCATGAGATCGAGGACATTGTCGATGGTGAGTTTCTTTTCTCTCTTTCCTTAAGCTGCCGACTGCAAATCAGGCCGACTGCTGAATTTCTCTCTGCTTCTTTCTGTTTTGGGCAGACTTCTTCCCTGGCCACTCGCAAGCGGTCAATCAAGCCATCGAGGCTAATCGCGAGACGCGGAGGGCGAATGGCGAGGAGATCGCCACCAACGCCCCGCTGACAGTCGATGAACAGCTGCTGAGCATCGAGACCCGTCTGCGGCCGGCTCATCGGTTGCTGCGCCGGCTTCAACGTGCCGGGGCCCAGGCGATCTCCGCCCTGTGGCCAGGGACGCCGGCTCTGCGCACCGCCAATCGAACTGCCGACTGGATGGAAGTTGCGGCCGGTCGTCTTGAGGCTTGGAAGGGTTCCTTGGCCCGAGCTGGAGCATGCCGGGCCTTGGAATTTGTCAAGGCTTGGTATCCAGGGCTGGACCTGGACCGGCTGGCCGCGTTTCGGTCAGAGGCCCAGGCAGAACTGGCGGCTGTGGAAGGCGCCCTCATCGAGCGCGCAGCGGCGATCGCTGACTACACTAACACCAGCGTCTTCGTTCCCGAGCGGGCCGCGAACGGTGAGGAGGTGCCTCCGGAGTGGTTCGGGATGAACCCCGACTACGGTGAAGACTCGGCGGAGGTGATCGGCTCCAGCACCGAGGAGGAAGACGAGGCGGGGGACGAGGACGAGACGGAGGTGCCAGAAGACGGAGCGGACGACCAGCCTCAGCTCGATCGCGCCTCCAGCAACAAGTCGCGTCCGACTGGGCCGGCTGCCGCCGGAGGCGACCAAGCCGAGACTGCCCAACCGGCCGCCCCAGCGCCTGACACCACCGTCTCCGCCGACCCGCCGAACCCGTCTGCTGCTCCTTAGGCTGCCATCTTGTCCTTTCTTTATCTGTTTTCATAGTCTTTGAAGAACTTGTTAATTTGCACAATTCCACCCGCGGGGTGTATTTTGAACTTGGTCAGAGGCCTTTGCTTATGTAAATATCTATTTGCCTTCTATCTTTCCTTGCTTATTGCTCTTTTGGCTTTTTCCTTTGCCGCCTTTCCATAGTCGCTGCTTTGCCAGACGGACAGCCGCTCCGCGGACTGCCGCAAGTCAAATGCTTGGCTACTTTTAGGGAAGGCAAGTACTTCGCCTTTTTAGAGTTTTTTAACAAGTGGGATAGAAGGCGGAGAGCCGACTATTCGAGAGTCGGCTCCGTAGAGAGAGGCTGGGAGCCGGCTTGGGCTATGCATACGCTTTGAGTCCTTAGCCATTTTTTCATGTGCGCGCTCGTTCTTGCTCATACTCTACCTACCAACAATCGCTCTACGAGCTGCGGCTTTCGACAGGAGACGGCTTAAGCGCAACACACTACTTGTGCGACTGCAGGAAGCATTTCATAGCGCAAGACGGCGAGTCCCCGGGCTGACTAGTCGAGCCCGGTGCCAAGCGGCATAACAAAGAGTTGTTGGGGAACGTAGCAGAAATTCAAAATTTTCCTACGTGTCACCAAGATCTATCTATGGAGAAACCAGCTACGAGTAGAAGGATAGTGCATCTACATACCCTTGTAGATCGCTAAGCGGAAGCGTTCAAGTGAACGGGGTTGATGGAGTCGTACTCGTCGTGATTCAAATCACCGATGATCCTAGTGCCGAACGGACGGCACCTCCGCGTTCAACACACGTACATCCCGGTGACGTCTCCCACGCCTTGATCCAGCAAGGAGAGAGGGAGAGGTTGAGGAAGACTCCATCCAACAGCAGCACAAATGCGTGGTGGTGGTGGAGGAGCGTGGCAATCCAGCAGGGCTTCGCCAAGCACCACGGGAGAGGAGGAGTAGGGAGAGAGGTAGGGCTGCGCCAGAACTTCGTGTGTAGCTCCCATGCGCCTCCCCACTATATATAGGGGTGGAGGGGCTGGTTTCTTGCCCTCCAAGTCCATTGGGGCGTTGGACAAGGTGGGAGGAAAGAAATCCCATCATTTCCTTCCCCACCGATTGTTATCCCCCTTTTTTAGGGATCTTGATCTTATCCCTTCGGGATATGATCTTATTCCTTCTAAGGGGGGATCTTGGTGCGCCTTGACCAGGGGTGTGGGGCCTTGCCCCCACTACCCACGTTCATGTGGGTCCCCCCATGCAGGTGGGCCCCACTCCGGAACCTTCTAGAACCTTCCCGGTACAATACTGAAAAATCCCAAACATTTTCCGGTGGCCAAAATAGGACTTCCCTTATATAAATCTTTACCTCCTGACCATTCCAGAACTCCTCGTGACGTCCGGGATCTCATCCGGGACTCCGAACAACATTCGGTAACCACATACAAACTTCCTTTATAACCCTAGCGTCATCGAACCTTAAGTGTGTAGACCCTACGGGTTCGGGAGACATGCAGACATGACCGAGACGTTCTCCAGTCAATAACCAACAGCGGGATCTGGATACCCATGATGGCTCGCACATGTTCCACGATGATCTCATCGGATGAACCACGATGTCAAGGACTTAATAAATCTCGTATTCAATTCCCTTTGTCTATCGGTATGTTACTTGCCCGAGATTCGATCGTCGGTATCCAATACCTTGTTCAATCTCGTTACCGGCAAGTCACTTTACTCGTTCCGTAACACATCATCCCGTGATCAACTCCTTGGTCACATTGCGCATACGATGATGTCCTACCGAGTGGGCCCAGAGATACCTCTCCGTTTACACGGAGTGACAAATCCCAGTCTCGATCCGCATAAAACAATAGATACTTTCGGAGATACCTATAGTGCACCTTTATAGTCACCCAGTTACGTTGTGACGTTTGATACACCCAAAGCACTCCTACGGTATCCAGGAGTTACACGCTCTCATGGTCGAAGGAAGAGATACTTGACATTGGCAAAGTTCTAGCAAATGAACTACACGACCTTTTGTGCTAGGCTTAGGATTGGGTCTTGTCCATCACATCATTCTCCTAATGATGTGATCCCGTTATCAACGACATCCAATGTCCATAGCCAGGAAACCATGACTATCTGTTGATCACAACGAGCTAGTCAACTAGAGGCTCACTAGGGACATATTGTGGTCTATGTATTCACACGTGTATTACGATTTCTGGATAATACAGTTATAGCATGAATAGAAGACAATTATCATGAACAAGGAAATATAATAATAATACTTTTATTATTGCCTCTAGGGCATATTTCCAACAGTCTCCCACTTGCACTAGAGTCAATAATCCAGTTCACATCGCCATGTGATTAACACTCACAGGTCACATCGCCATGTGACTAATACCCAAGAGTTTACTAGAGTCAGTAGTCTAGTTCACATCACTATGTGATTAACACTCAATGAGTTTTATGTTTGATCATGTTGCTTGTGAGAGAGGTTTTAGTCAACGGGTCTGAACCTTTCAGATCCGTGTGTGTTTTACAAATCTCTATGTCATCTCCTAGATGTAGCTACCACGCTCTATTTGGAGCTAATCCAAATAACTGTTCTACTTGGAGCTATTCTAAATTGTTGCTCCATTATATGTATCCGGTATCTCTACTTAGAGCTATCCGGATAGGTGTTAAGCTTGCATCGACCTAACCTTTACGACGAACTCTTTTACCACCTCCATAATCGAGAAAATTCCTTAGTCCACTAGTTACCAAGGATAACTTTGACCGCTGTCTGTGATCCATTCATGGATCACTCTTGTACCCCTTGACTGACTCATGGCAAGGCACACTTCAGGTGCGGTACTCAGCATGGCATACTGTAGAGTCTATGTCTTAAGCATAGGGGACGACCTTCGTCCTTTCTCTCTATTCTGCCGAGGTCGAGCTTTATGTCTTAACTTCGTACCTTACAACTCAGGCAAGAACTCCTTCTTTGACTGGTCCATCTTGAACACCTTCAAGATCATGTCAAGGTATGTGCTCATTTGAAAGTATTATTAAGCATTTTGATCTATCCTTATAGATCTTGATGCTCAATGTTCAAGTAGCTTAATCCAGGCTTTCCATTGAAAAACACTTTCAAAATAACCCTATATGCTTTCCAGAAATTCTACGTCATTTCTGATCAACAATATGTCAACAACATATACTCGTCAGAAATTCTATAGTGCTCCCACTCACTTCTTTGGAAATACAAGTTTCTCATAAACTTTGTACAAACCCAAAATCTTTGATCATCATCAAAGCATACATTCCAACTCCGAGATGTTCACTCCAGTCCTTAGAAGGATTGCTGGAGCTTTGCATACTTATTAGCATCTTTTGGGATTGACAAAACCTTCCGGTTGTATCACATACAACCTTTCCTCAAGAAAATCGTCGAGGAAACAATGTTTTGACATCCTATCTGCAAGATTTCATAAATAATGTAGTAATCGCTAACATAATTCCAACAGACTCTTAGCATCGCTACGAGTGAGAAAATCTCATCGTAGTCAACTCCTTGAACTTGTCGGAAAACATCTTAACGACAAGTCGAGCTTTCTTAATGGTAATTCTTACCATCATTGTCTGTCTTCCTTTTAAAATCCATCCGTACTCATTTGCCTTACGACCATCGAGCCGTTCTGCCAAAGTCTTCACTTTGTTTTCATACATGGATCCTCTCTCGGATTTTATGGCCTCAAGCCATTTATCGGAATCCGGGCCCACCATCGCTTCTCCATAGCTCGTAGGCTCATTGTTGTCTAGCAACATGACTTCCAAGATAGGATTACGTACCACTCTCAAGTAGTACGCATCCTTGTCATCCTACGAGGTTTCGGAGTGACTTGATCTGAAGTTTCATGATCACTATCATAAGCTTCCACTTCAATTGGTGTAGGTGCCACGGGAACAACTTCTTGTGCCCTGCTACACACTGGTTGAAGTGATGGTTCAATAACCTCATCAAGTCTCCACCATCCTCCCACTCAATTCTTTCGAGAGAAACCTTTCCTCGAGAAAGGACCTGATTCAAGAAACAATCCTTTATTGCTTTTGGATCTGAGACAGGAGGTATACCCAACTGTTTTGGGTGTCCTATGAAGATGCATTTATCCGCTTTGGGTTCTAGCTTATCAGCCTGAAACTTTTTCACATAAGCGTCGTAGCCCCAAACTTTTAAGAAACGACAACTTAGGTTTCTCTAAACCATAATTCATACGGTGTCATCTCAACGGAATTACGTGGTGCCCTATTCAAAGTGAATGTGGTTGTCTCTAATGCCTAACCCATGAACGATAGTGCTAATTCGATAAGAGACATCATGGTATGCATCATATCCAATAGGGTGCAGTTATGATGTTTGGACACACCATCACACTATGGTGTTCCAGGCGGTATTAATTGCGAAACAATTTCCACAATGTCTTAATTGTGTGCCAAAACTCGTAACTCAGATACTCATCTCTATGATCTTATCATAGACATTTTATCCTCTTGTCACGATGATCTTCAACTTTACTCTGAAATTACTTGAATCATTCAAGAATTCAGACTTGTGTTTCATCAAGTAAATATATTCAACATCTACTCGAATCATCTGTGAAGTAAGAACATAATGATATTCACTGCATGCCTCAGCACTCATTGGACTACACACATCAAAATGTGTTACTTCCAACAAGTTGCTATCTTGTTCCATCTTACTGAAACCGAGGCTTTTTAGTCATCTTGCCCATGTGGTATGATTTGCATATCTCAAGTGATTCAAAATCAAGTGAGTTCAAACGGTCCATTTGCATGGAGTTTCTTCATGCATATATACCAATAGACATGGTTCGCATGTCTCAAACTTTTCAAAAATGAGTGAGTCCAGAGATCCATCAACATGGAGCTTCTTCATGCATTTTATACCGATATGACTTACGTGGCAGTGCCACAAATAGGTGGTACTATCATTACTATCTTTTGGCATGAACATGTGTATCACTACGATCGAGATTTCAATGAACCATTCATTTTAGGTGCAAGACCATTGAAGGTATTATTCAAATAAATAGAGTAACCATTATTCTCTTTAAATGAATAACCGTATTGCGATAGACATAATCCAATCATGTCTATGCTCAACGCAAACACCAAATCTCGATGGTAGAGGGAGCGTGCGATGCTTGATCATATCAACATTGGAAACACTTCCAACACATATCGTCAGCTCACCTTTAGCTAGTCTCCGTTTATGCCGTAGCTTTTATTTCGAGTTACTAACACTTAGCAACCGAACCGGTATCTTATACCCTGGTGCTACTAGGAGTACTAGTAAAGTACACATTAACATAATGTATATCCAATATACTTCTATCGACCTTGCCAGCCTTCTCATCTACCAAGTATCTAGGGTAATTCTGCTCTAGTGATTGTTCCCCTTATTACAGAAGCACTTAGTCTCGGGTTTGGGTTCAACCTTGGGTTTCTTCACTGGAGCAGCAGCTGATTTGCCGTTTCATGAAGTATCCCTTCTTGCCCTTGCCCTTCTTGAAACTAGTGGTTTCACCAACCATCAACAATTGATGCTCCTTCTTGATTTCTACTTTCGCGGTGTCAAACATCGTGAATACCTCAAGGATCATCTTATTTATCCCTGATATGTTATAGTTCATCACGAAGCTCTAGCAGCTCGGTGGCAATGACTTTGGAGAAACATCACTATCTCATTTGGAAGATCAACTCCCACTCAATTCAAGTGATTGTTGCACTCAAACAATCTGAGCACAAGCTCAACGATTGAGATTTTCTCCCTTAGTTTGCAGGCTAAGAGAATCGTCGGAGGTCTTATACCTCTTGACGTGAGCACGAGCCTGAAATCCCAATTTCAGCCCTCAAAACATCTCATATGTTCCGCGATGTTTCGAAAACGTCTTTGGTGCCTCTACTTAAACCATTTAACTGAACTATCACGTAGTTATCAAAACGTGTATGTTCGATGTTCGAAACATCCACAAACGACGTTTGGGGTTCAGCACACTGAGCAGTGCATTAAGGACATAAGCTTTCTACTGTTCGCATAATCGCTACTATCAACTTTCAACTATATTTTCTCTAGGAACATATCTAAAACAGTAGAACTAAAGCGCGAGCTACGACATAATTTGCAAAAGGTCTTTTGACTATGTTCAGGATAATTAAGTTCATCTTATGAACTCCCACTCAGATAGACATCCCTCTGGTCATCTAAGTGATTACATGATCCGAGTCAACTAGGCCGTGTCCGATCATCACGTGAGACAGACTAGTCATCATCGGTGAACATCTTCATGTTGATCGTATCTACTATACGACTCATGCTCGACCTTTCGGTCTTCGTGTTCCGAGGCCATGTCTGTACATGCTAGGCTCGTCAAGTTAACCCTAAGTGTTTTCGCTGTGTAAAACTGTCTTACACCCGTTGTATGTGAACGTAAGAATCCATCACACCCGATCATCACGTGGTGCTTAGAAGCGACGAACTGTAGCAACGGTGCACAGTTAGGGGAGGACACTTCTTGAAATTGTTGTAAGGGATCATCTTATTTACTACCGTCGTTCTAAGCAAACAAGATGCATAAACATGATAAACATCACATGCAATCAAATAGAGTAGTGACATGATATGGCCAATATCATATAGCTCCTTTGATCTTCATCTTCGGGGCTCCATGATCATCTTGTCACCGGCATGACACCATGATCTCCATCATCATGATCTCCATCATCGTGTCTTCATGAAGTTGTCACGCCAACAACTACTTCTACTTCTATGACTAACGCGTTTAGCAATAAAGTAAAGTAGTTTACATGGCGTTCTTCAATGACACGCAGGTCATACAATAAATAAAGACAACTCCTATGGCTCCTGCCGGTTGTCATACTCATCGACATGCAAGTCGTGAATCCTATTACAAGAACATGATCAATCTCATACATCACATATATCATTCATCACATCCTTTTGGCCATATCACATCACATAGCATACCCTGCAAAAACAAGTTAGACGTCCTCTAATTGTTGTTTGCATGTTTTACGTGGCTGCTATGGGTTTCTAGCAAGAACATTTCTTACCTACGCAAAACCACAACGTGATATGCCAATTGCTATTTACCCTTCATAAGGACCCTTTTCATCGAATCCGTTCCGGCTAAAGTGGAAGAGACTGGCACCCGCTAGCCACCTTATGCACCAAGTGCATGTCAATCGGTGGAACCTGTCTCACGTAAGAGTACGTGTAAGGTCGGTCCGGGCCGCTTCATCCCACAATACCGTCGAAACAAGATTGGACTAGTAACGGTAAGCATATTGAACAACATCAACGCCCACAACTACTTTGTGTTCTACTCGTGCAAAGAATCTACGCAATAGACCTAGCTCATGATGCCACTGTTGGGGAACGTAGCAGAAATTCAAAATTTTCCTACGTGTCACCAAGATCTATCTATGGAGAAACCAGCTACGAGTAGAAGGAGAGTGCATCTACATACCCTTGTAGATCGCTAAGCGGAAGCGTTCAAGTGAACGGGGTTGATGGAGTCGTACTCGTCGTGATTCAAATCACCGATGATCCTAGTGCCGAACGGACGACACCTCCGCGTTCAACACACGTACATCCCGGTGACGTCTCCCATGCCTTGATCCAGCAAGGAGAGAGGGAGAGGTTGAGGAAGACTCCATCCAACAGCAGCACAACGGCGTGGTGGTGGTGGAGGAGCGTGGCAATCCAGCAGGGCTTCGCCAAGCACCATGGGAGAGGAGGAGTAGGGAGAGAGGTAGGGCTGCGCCAGAACTTCGTGTGTAGCTCCCATGTGCCTCCCCACTATATATAGGGGTGGAGGGGCTGGTTTCTTGCCCTTCAAGTCCATTGGGGCGTTGGACAAGGTGGGAGGAAAGAAATCTCATCCTTTCCTTCCCCACCGATTGTTATCCCCCTT
This sequence comes from Triticum dicoccoides, assembly GCF_002162155.2. Lineage (NCBI taxonomy): Eukaryota > Viridiplantae > Streptophyta > Magnoliopsida > Poales > Poaceae > Triticum > Triticum dicoccoides. The sequence continues at coordinate 249,456,736 of NC_041389.1, forward strand.
TTTTAGGGATCTTGATCTTATCCCTTCGGGATATGATCTTATTCCTTCTAAGGGGGGATCTTGGTGCGCCTTGACCAGGGGTGTGGGGCCTTGCCCCCACTACCCACGTTCATGTGGGTCCCCCCATGCAGGTGGGCCCCACTCCGGAACCTTCTAGAACCTTCCCGGTACAATACCGAAAAATCCCGAACATTTTCTGGTGGCCAAAATAGGACTTCCCATATATAAATCTTTACCTCCGGACCATTCCGAAACTCCTCGTGACGTCCGGGATCTCATCCGGGACTCCAAACAACATTCGGTAACCACATACAAACTTCCTTTATAACCCTAGCGTCATCGAACCTTAAGTGTGTAGACCCTACGGGTTCGGGAGACATGCAGACATGACCGAGACGTTCTCCGGTAAATAACCAACAGCGGGATCTGGATACCCATGATGGCTCCCACATGTTCCACGATGATCTCATCGGATGAACCACGATGTCAAGGACTTAATCAATCCCGTATTCAATTCCCTTTGTCTATCGGTATGTTACTTGCCTGAGATTCGATCGTCGGTATCCAATACCTTGTTCAATCTCGTTACCGGCAAGTCACTTTACTCGTTCCGTAACACATCATCCCATGATCAACTCCTTGGTCACATTGCGCATATGATGATGTCCTACCGAGTGGGCCCAGAGATACCTCTCCGTTTACACGGAGTGACAAATCCCAGTCTCGATCCGCATAAAACAATAGATACTTTCGGAGATACCTGTAGTGCACCTTTATAGTCACCCAGTTACGTTGTGACGTTTGATACACCCAAAGCACTCCTACGGTATCCAGGAGTTACACGCTCTCATGGTCGAAGGAAGAGATACTTGACATTGGCAAAGCTCTAGCAAATGAACTACACGACCTTTTGTGCTAGGCTTAGGATTGGGTCTTGTCCATCACATCATTCTCCTAATGATGTGATCCCGTTATCAACGACATCCAATGTCCATAGCCAGGAAACCATGACTATCTGTTGATCACAACGAGCTAGTCAACTAGAGGCTCACTAGGGACATATTGTGGTCTATGTATTCACACGTGTATTACGATTTCCGGATAATACAGTTATAGCATGAATAAAAGACAATTATCATGAACAAGGAAATATAATAATAATACTTTAATTATTGCCTCTAGGGCATATTTCCAACAAGAGTAGCATACTCGGAGGCATAATTCTTATCATACAGATAGCAAAAAAGGGCAGTCCCCGAGCTCGTCTCGAGGGCCCAAAGTCTTGGTACTTTAACACAAAGGATAGCGTGGTACATATTGCATTAACTGTAAAATCTTCGGAGAAGATTCGCGTTCCATGGCCATTCTGACTCCTTGCCGGAGTCGTCCCTCTTGCGCGCTCGAGGCTTCTGAGCATCGATTAGGTAGTAGGAGCCGTTGCCCAGCACTTTACTGATGATGAAGGGGCCTTCCCAAGGCGCCGACAACTTATGCTGGCCGGCTGTTCGCTGAATCAGCCGGAGCACAAGGTCGCCCTCTTGAAACGATCTCGGCTTGACCTTTTGGTTGTAGTATCGGCGCAGACTCTGCTGGTAGATGACGGACCGGCTGAGTGCCAACATCCGGCCCTCTTCCAGCAGGTCGACGCCGTCTTGACGTGCTTCTTCAACTTCCTCTTTGGTGTACATGGTGACTCGTGGAGAGTCGAACTCTACGTCCGTCGGGATGACGGCTTCGGCACCATAGACGAGGAAGAAAAGCGTGAAGCCGGTTGACTTGTTTGGAGTCGTGCGCAGACTCCAGAGGACGGTTGGTAGCTCCTCAACCCAACAGCCGGTCGAACGCTCGAGTGGTTCGACCAGTCGGGGCTTGATGCCGGACAGGATGAGGCCGTTTGCTCGCTCCACCTGGCCGTTTGACTGCGGATGGGCAATGGACGCTAAGTCCAGTTGGATGCCCTGCGTCGCGCAGAAACGGGCCAAGGCGCCTTTGGCAAAGTTTGTGCCGTTGTCGGTGATGATGCTGTGCGGTATGCCGTACCGCACCGTGATGTCGGCGACGAAAGTCACTGCAGTCGGACCGTTCAACTTCTTGATGGGCTTTGCTTCTATCCACTTGGTGAACTTGTCCACCGCGACAAGTAGATGAGTTAGGCCGCCTCAGGCCGTCTTGAATGGTCCCACCATGTCCAGGCCCCAAACTGCAAAGGGCCAGGCGATAGGTATTGTCTTCAGCGCGGAAGCCGGCCGAAGTGGCTTGGAGCGGAACGTCTGGCACCCTTTGCATTTTTGAACTAACTCTTTAGCCTCTTCCAGGGCAGTCGGCTAGAAGAAACCATGCCGAAAGGCTTCGGCGACGAGTGCTCTTAAAGCTGCATGGTGGCCGCACTCGCCCTGATGAATGTCTCTGAGAATTGCTAGGCCTTGTTCTGGCTCTACGCAGCGCTGGTAGACACCAGTGACACTGCGCCTGACTAGCTCTCTGTTGACTATGGTGTATGCTACCGCTCGGCGTTGCACTTGCCGATCCAAGATCTCATCAGTTGGAAGCTCTCTGTTCACTAGGAACTTGAGGATGGGCTGCCCCCAGGAGGGTGCTGCTATTTCTCCAACCGCCACCACAGCGACTTGGACAAGGGCGGCTGGGTTGGGAGGCGGCGGGCTGGAGTCTGCGGCCGCTTGCTGGATTGTCGGAGTCCCCGGGCCGACTGGCGCAGTCCCTGGGCCGACTAGCGCAGTCCCTGGGCCGACTGGCGCAGTCCCTGGGCCGGATTCTGAAGTCCCCGGGCTGGCTTCGGCTGTGATTTTCTTGGGGCCGTCTGCTGGGGCTCTTGAGTTGGATCTGACTTCTTCGGGACGAGCCGGCATAAAGATGGAGTCTGATTCTGGTGAAGGCTTGATAGACGGCTTGAGGAGGCGCTGCAGAGCAACGCCGGAAGGTATTGCTTGGCGGGTGGAGCCGACTCGTGCCAAGGCGTCTGCTTGATCATTGTCGTTTCTTGGTACGTGAAGGAACTCGCACCCCTCAAAGTATCCGCTGAGTTGCTGCACCAGGAAGCGGTAGCTCGCCATGTTTGTGTCTTTGGCGTCCCAGTCGCCTGATGACTGCTGGACCACCAAATCGGAGTCGCCATAGCACAGGATCCGGTGAATGCCAAGTTCTTTGGCAAGCCGGAGCCCATGAATGAGCGCCTCATATTCGGCAACGTTGTTGGAGGTGGCGAAGTGGATCTGCAGCACATAGTTGAGCTTGTCGCCTTTGGGGGAGGTGAGGACGACGCCGGCTCCCAGGCCAGTGCGCATCTTGGAGCCGTCGAAATGCATCCGCCAATGGGTGGAGTCGGGTGCTGGCGGCAGGTACTGGGTCTCGGCCCAGTCGACGAGGAAGTCATCCAGTGCTTGCGACTTGATGGCGGTGCGGGGCTGGTAGTAGATGGTGTACGGAGCCAGATCTATGGACCATTTGGCTACTCGGCCGGAGGCGTCTCGGCTTTCAATGATCTCGGCCAGCGGGGCCGTGCAAACCACGGTGATTGGATGCTCTTGAAAGTAAGGCTTCAGCTTCTTGGCGGCAAAATGCACACCGTAGCACATCTTCTGGTAATGGGGGTAGTTCTGCTTGGAGGTCGATAGTACCTCGCTCAGGTAATACACCGGCCTCTGGACAGGGAGCGCCTTGCCTGCCTCTTTGCATTCGACTACAATGACTGTGCTGACTACTCGGCTGGTGGCGGCAATGTACAGGAGCATGGGCTATTTAGGAGTCGGAGCCGCCAACACAGGGGGAGTAGTCAACATCTTTTTCAGTTGGAGAAATGCTTCATCCGCCTTGTGGTTCCACTCGAAAAAGGTGGTCTTCTTCATCAACTGATACAAAGGGAGAGCTTTCTCGCCCAGCCGACTAATAAATCGGCTGATGGACGCCAAGCAGCCGGTGAACTTCTGCACATCTAACAGTCGGCTGGGTACTTCCATTCTCTCGATGGCCTTGATCTTCACTGGGTTGCACTCTATGCCGCACTCAGAGACCAGGAAGCCAAGGAGTTGGCCGGCTGGTACTCCGAAAACGCACTTTTCAGGGTTGAGCTTGATTTGGAATCGGCGCAGGTTCTCGAAGGTCTCCTTGAGGTCTTCTAGCAGCGTCCCACGCTTCTCCGTCTTCACCACCACATCATCCACGTAGACATGGGCATTCCTGCCGAGTTGCTTGAGGAGGCACTTCTGCATGCAACGCTGAAAGGTGGCGCCGGCATTCCTCAAGCCGAACGTCATTGTCAGGTAGCAGAAGGCTCCGAATGGTGTGATGAAGGCGGTCTTCAGTCTGTCTGCCGGGTTCAGCTTGATCTGGTGATATCCTGAATATGCATCTAAGAAACTCAGCAGCTCACATCCGGCTGTGGAGTCTATCACCTGATCGATTCTTGGCAGGGCAAACGGATCCTTTGGGCAGGCTTTGTTGAGGCTCGTGTAATCAATGCACATCCGCCATTGCTTGTTTTTCTTCAGTACAAACTCGGTTTGCCAGCCACTCTGGAAAAAACACCTCCATGATGAAGCCGGCCGCAAGAAGCCGGGCTATCTCTTCTCCAACAACTCTTCTCTTCTCTTCTGACAGGCGGCGCAAGGGCTGCCTGACGGGTTCCACATCTTGCCTGACATGTAGCTTGTGCTCGGCGAATTCCGTCGGTACACCTGGCATGTCTTTGGGGGACCATGCAAAGATGTCTCGATTCTCATGGAGGAAATCGACGAGCTCGCCTTCCGATTTACTGTCAAGGTTTGTACCCATGACAGCGTACCTCTCTTGGTGCTCCGGGTCCAAGGGTATCTTCTTGGTCTCTTTGGCTGGCTTAAACGAGCCCTCAACTTCCGACTCCTTGGGGTCGGGCGACATCTCCGGCTGCTTTCCGGCCATTGCCACGACCCGGTCAAGGAGCTGCTTCTCATCTGCGATCACCAGGGACTCGGCCAGCCGGCTGCTCTCGGCCGCGCAGGCGGACGACTTCCTGTAGTCGCCGGCTACGGTCAGAATTCCCTTGGAACTAGGCATCTTCATCTTGAGGTAGGTGTAGTGAGGAACCGCCATGAACTTGGCCAAGGCAGGTCGGCCAAGCAGTGCGTGGTATGGGCTTTCAAGGTCCCCTACTTCGAACCAGACCGGCTCTCGGCGGAAATGATCTTTGTCTCCGAAGAGACGTCTATCAGGATCTTGCCGATTGGTGAGCAGGAAAGGCCGGGTACAATACCATGGAACACAGTCCGGCTGCTCTGCAGCTGTCTTTGCTTGATTCCTAGCTTCTCCATGGTATCTTTGTATAGGATGTTGATGCTACTGCCTTCGTCTATCAGCACTCTTGAAAAGCGGGCGACCCACGTATCAGTGGCCAAGGTGGCACCTAGGACCAAGGCATAGGAGCCCGGATTCGGCATCACCTCTGGGTGATCCGCTCTGCTCCAACTGATAGGCTTCTCGGACCAATGCATGAACTCTGGAGTATTTGTTGCCACTGCATTTACTTCTTGCTGCTGCTGCCGTCTGCTGCGCCGATCATCAGCCACACTGGTGAACACCACGTAAGCTCCATGCTCTTCTGGGTACTCGTCTTGCACTGCACCGACTGGCCGAGCAGCCGGCTGCTGGGGTGGCGGTGGAGGTGGCGGCCCAGCGGGCGGAGGGGGAAGGAGGCCGTCGCCCTTGGCGATTCTGGTGAGCCAGTGGCACTTTCGGGTGGTATAGTTTGACGGCATCGCGCCACTGTGGAACTTGCAGGGACCATCCAGAGTCTGCTCATAGGAAAAGGCTGGCAACCAATTGGACTTGCCGCCTTTCTGCCGTTTGGCCGGGGGCTGCGCCTCTGGCTATTGATCTTCGACCGTCGCAACCTGCCGACTGTTGGAAGTCAGCTGTTGGGCCTTGCGTTTGTTGTCGCTCTGTTGTTAGCGCCGACTTGTGTCTCCAGCTGGAGTTCTGGGAGCCTGAGGGGCCACCTTGCCAGCTGCATTGACTTGAATCTTCGTCTTGATGGATGAGTCGGCTGTGGCGTACCTGTCTGCTATGACCAGCAGTTCGTCAAGGGTTTCTGGCTCGTCGCAGAGGAGCCTGTGCTTGAGGAGGGTGCCTTCTCGGCACCCGGCAGTGAAGTACTCGATAGCCTGCACCTCGTGCACGCCCTCGCAGGAGTTCCGAAGCTCGCCCCAGCGCGTGAGGTAGTCGCGTGTTGACTCATCAGGGCCTTGCATGCACAAGGAAAGCTGGCGCGGCTTGGGAGGTCACTTGTATGTGCTCGTGAAGTTGCGGATGAAAGCTTCGGTGAAGTCAACCCAGCTGTTGATGCTGCGGGGCTTCAGACTATTCAACCATGTCCGGGGCGTGCCCTGAAGCATGAGTGGAACGTACTTCACGGCAACTCGCTTGTTGCCGTTTGCTATACTGACGGCCGTGGAGTAATCAATCAGCCAGTCTTCCGGCTTCACAGAGCCGGTGTACTTGGGTGTGTCTCGGGGGAGCGTGAATCCTTTGGGGAAGGGCTCGTCTCGGATGCGGGGCCCAAAGCAAGGCGGACCCAGCTCGTCTTCTTCTTCCAATGCCAGGGATCGGTGGAGTCGGTTGATCCGATGGCGAGCATCATTCTCTCCGACTCCCTCTCGACGGTCGAGGCGGCCGCCGAGAGTCGGATGCTCAACAGGCGGCGGGGAAACTCGCCGCTCTCTTCTTGGTGCGGGAGGCAGGTAGTCGTCCCACCACTCCACTGCTCTCGGACGGCCGTCTTGATCGCGCTCAATGGTGATGTGACTCCGACTGTGACTGACAGCCGGCTCCTTTTCTTTCCTTCCGCGGACTCCGCCAGTCGGCATCTGAGAAGTCGCGCCTTGATCTCGGCGGGGAGGCAAGTCGTCATTCGGTTGCTGTAGCGCATCCGTGCGGCCGCCGGCCGCGTTCTGCGCAGCGACCGCGTCGAGGAGCTGCTGGACCCGCTCCGTCATCATGCGGCGCTCCTCGCCCTCAAAGTTCTTCAGCTCGTCAGTCACCGCTTGGGCGGTGCGGATGTTCTCCGCAGGGGTGGCGTATACGGGGCGTTTTGCCCCGAACAAGTCGGCGATGGTCGTGTCGCGTTGCCGGACCGCGCCTAGGCGGCTTGGCCCAGTCGAAGCTGGCGAGCCGCCCACGGCGCGATCCATTTCACGCTGGTAGGCTTCTGACAAGCGCCTCATGCCCGCTAGCCTCTTGGCGCCTTTGATGATCTAAAGGCGATGTGTCTCCAGCGTCTCGGCATCTGCGTCCTCTGGAATGGGCGCAGTTAGGTCTTGCAGGGACGCGGCGAGCGGGTCCTGAGCTTCTTCACTGGAGCGCTCATCGTGACTGATGACGAGCACCTCCGTGACGGCGCTTCCGCCACTCTCCTCGTGAGGAAGCGGCTCGTCGTAGACCACCACGTTGGTAGGGAAAGTGTCAAGCGACACGGCGTCGGAGTCTACCAGCATCGGGTCGGTGGATCCTACGGACTCCAAGTCCACGGCAGGTTCGCAGGCGATGTGGAGTTGGTCGAGGAGGCCCGCGAGGAGACTCTCGGGACCACCCGTGCCTGCGTCGGATGCAGGCTCGTTAGAGAGTCGAACCTCGCCGACAAGTTCGGCGAGGCTGCTCGCTGCATAGGCGGCCTCAGCGCCGCATAGCGCATCAATGCAGACGCCATCTGGCGAGCCTGGCTGGCTGCGCTCGCCAGGGAGGAAGAGGGTTCCCGTCCAGAACAAATCTCCGGACGACGGTGCACCAGGCCCCAAGGTGGGTGCCAAATGTCGGGGGTTGGGTGCGACATATGCCAAAGGATGGCTTATCATGGTGGGGGCGAGTAGAACGTCGCCGGTGCCTGGAAACGGGATGAGGCAAAGACATGCACACCGGCGGATCTTACCCAGCTTCAGGGCTCTCCGAGGAGATAACACCCCTACTGCTGCTCTGCGGGGTCTCCGCATGATCACTAAGGCAAAGTGAATACAAGGGTGCTCCTAGAGATGTTTCTGGAAGAAGGAGAAGGCAAGGCTAGCTCTCTCCCTCCTTCGTGTTCTGTCTAATGCTACTGGATGTGAACCCTTTGCATGGGTGCCCTGGGGGGGTTTATATAGGCCTACCCCCAGGGTTACAATGGTAAAACCGGCTGGGTGCAGGTCCCAGTCGTCTGTCTCTCCGGCGCCGTCTTCTCCGCCGACTCCTGGGGCCCGCCGACTGCCGGGCCCAACCGACTGGCCTGGTACGAGGGCGTCAGCCCGCGTCCGCCACGGGCGGGTCTTGCCGGCGGCGGATTATTGTGGCTGTGCTTCTAATGACGCGGGCTTGGTCATGGGGTTATGGCAACAGTGCCGCCGCCTGCGGGCGATCACTATGGCCATTCCCTGGTCGCATATGGTTAATGGCGTGTGGGGCCCGTGGGAGGGGCCGGCCGGCTTCGCGGGGCCGACTCCCAACGGGTCTGACTCTCAGCGCGCCCGCCGTCTTCAACACTCTCGCTGACTGGTAGGCCCTGCCGTCTCTTGGCCGTATAGACAAGGTGTCGTGGGTACAGGGCCCCGCCCCAGGGGCTGATGTCAGGGCTGGCATGGCAACAGTGCCGCGCCGGGCGGAGATCTCCGTGAGTACGGCGCACTATGGCCATGCTCGTCTTTAATTACCGGGTGGTTGGGAGTCGCGGGCCGACTCCTCATTGTCGGCTTCTTCGGAGTCGGCCCCGGGACTTGGCCGAGACGAGAGTCGGCCCAGGGACTCGGCTCGTCTCGGAGTCGCCTTCTGGGACTCGGCTCATCCTGGAGTCGCCTTCTGGGACTCAGCTCATCCTGGAGTCGTCTTCTGGGACTCGGCTCATCCTGGAGTCACCGTAGGTACTTGAGGGGCGCAGTCTGCCCCGATGTCTTGAAAGGTTCTGGGACTTGGGTTAGCCTACCCGTGGCCCATTACTCCGACAATTGAAGACTTCGTCCCGTGTCCGGATGGGACTTTCCTTGGCATGGAAGGCAAGCTTGGCGATACGGATATGTAGATCTCCTACGATTGTAACCGACTCTGTGTAACCCTAACCCTCTTCGGTGCCTATATAAACCGGAGGGTTTTAGTCCGTAGGACGAACAACAATCATACCATAGGCTAGCCTCTAGGGTTTAGCCTCTCTGATCTTGTGGTAGATCTACTCTTGTACTACCCATATCATCAATATCAATCAAGCAAGAGTAGGGTTTTACCTCCATCGAGAGGGCCCAAACCTGGGTAAAAACATCGTGTCCCTTGTCTCCTGTTACCATCCGCCTAGACGCACAGTTCGGGACCCTTGTCACACCCAAGATGCGACCCTATACTAAAGGAACTCGAAGGTCCCACCAAGGATAGAAGCGCATCCTGAAGACGCTTTTGCAAGGTGGATATCATTACATCAACATTACATAATAGTGGGGATACATCCGATACATACAATGTCACATGAATACAACAATACAACATATAAGAACAACATCCGACTACGTATGAATCATAAACAGAAACTCAAACAATATCCACCCTGCTAGCCCAGGCTGCCGACCTGGAACCTATCCCCTGATCGAAGAAGAAGCAGAAGAAGAACTCAACGCAAACAAGCATCGCTCTTGCGTCATGATCCTCGCATAACCTGTACCTGCAACTGTTGTTGTAGTAATCTGTGAGCCACGAGGACTCAGCAATCCCATTACCATGGGTATCAAGACTAGCAAAGCTTAATGGGAAAGAAAGGGGTAAAGTGGTGATGTTGCAACAGCGGCTAAGCAAGATATGGTGGCTAGCATACGCAAATGAGAGCGAGAAGAGAAGCAAAGGAACGGTCGTGAAGCTAGCAATGATCAAAAAGTGATCCTGAACTCCTACTTAAGTCAAACATAACCCAAAGACCGTGTTCACTTCCCGGACTCCGCCGAGAAGAGACCATCACGGCTACACACGCGGTTGATGCGTTTTAATTCGGATCAGGTGTCAAGTTATCTACAACCGGACATTAACAAATTCCCATCTGCCACATAACCGCGGGCATGGCTCTCAAAAGTTCATACCCTGCAGGGGTGTCCCAACTTAGCCCATGACAAGCTCTCGCGATCAACGAAGGAATAGACCTTCTCCCAGGAAGACCCGATCAGTCTCGGAATCCCGGTTTACAAGACATTTCGACAATGGTAAAACAAGACCAGCAAAGCCGCCCGATGCACCGACAATCTCGATAGGAGATGCACATATCTCGTTCTCAGGGCAACACCGGATAAGTCAAGCTACGAGTAAAGCCAGACTTCGAGTTTCCCCGAGGTGGCCCCGCAGGCTGCTCAGTTAGGACCAACACTTAGACAAGCACTAGCCCGGGGGGCTAAAATAAAGATGACCCTTGGGTTAGTTACTCCCAAGGGAAAGATAGGTGGTGGTGAGGCAAATGGTAAAACCAAGGTTGGGCCTTGCTAGACAAGTTTTATTCAAAGCGAACTGTCAGGGGGGTCCCATAAATCACCCGACCGCGTTAGGAATGCAAAATCCGGGAACATAACACCGGTATGACGGAAACTAGGGCGGCAAGAGTGGAACAAAACACCAGGCATAAGGCCGAGCCTTCCACCCTTTACCAAATATATAGATGCATTAATAATATAAGAGATATTGTGATATCCCAACATAACCCTGTCCACCATAGAGAAATCTTCAACTTCACCTGCAACTAGCAACGCTATAAGAGGGGCTGAGCAAAGCGGTAACATAGCCAAACAGTGGTTTGCATAGGAAAGGTGTCAAAGGTTAGAGGTTCATGGCAATTTGGGAGGCTTGAAGAGCAAATGATAGGTAACACAGCATAGCGATAGAACGAAGCAACTAGCATAGCAATGATAGTAGTGAGATCCAGGGTAGTGGTCATCTTGCCTGAAATCCCGCAAGGAAGAAGAACGAGTCCATGAAGAAGATGAAGCCACGAAGACGAACCACACGTAGACGAACGAATCCTCACGATCGCAACGAAATGGGAACTATCGATAAGAAGCACACAACATAGTAAACACACCACACATGAACAAGACATGATGCACAACAAGCATGATGCATGAGAAAGCTAGATGAGGCTACTCATGGCAAGAGATGATGCAAACAAGAACAACACATCAAGGCAAGTTTAAATGAGGCCGGAAACAACATATAACAATTCCGGTAAGTCCTCATATGCAAATTTCGAAATTGGTCCAGAACTGAATAAACCTTATGTTCAAGTAGTTAAACAGCAAGTTAAGATGCAGCAAGATGATCTACACGAAATTCTAGTCAAGTTACATATAAAGTTCATTAGATTCGGAGCTACGGCCTAGAAGATATGAGCAAAACAAGTTAAGCATGGCATTGATGCCAAATGCACCCAAACATCAAGCAAACAACTCAAAACAGGGATGCAACATGATAATATGAAACTACATGCAAAATCAAGCAAGTTTCATATAGAGCACACTCAAAACGGAGCAACGGTTCAACACACACACTATACAAGTCATAACAACAATCTGTCCAAAACAGCAACTAGGCATATTGCAAGCATCAAAACAATAAGCTACAGCACCCCAACATAATAACAAAAGGCATGGGCATGAAGTACAGGTAAAGCATAACAAAACATGAACACTGAGCTATCTCCAGAAATCAACTAGAACATGCTCCAAAACACATGGTAAGATTGCAAATAATAACAGTTTCAGACTTTGCAGAAATAACATCAGGTTGCAATGTTTAGAGCTATCAAACAACATGTTACAGGAACTTATCATGGCAAACAAAGGCATGGCATGACTCTACTAATAGCATATATCAAAAGACCCTTACTGACCATGAGCAAAAAAGGCATAGAAAATATGATGGCACCCATGTAAACATGGCAAGTTATATAACAGATTCATACATGGCAGGAACAACAATAAGTAGGCATGTTTGTGAGCTTGAACCACTCACCACAGAGCAATACATGGCATGGCAAGGAAACCAACAGTAAGAAGACATGTTTATGAAGCTAAGCATGGCAAGAGCAAGGTCATAGGGTGCATGGATCACTAGGAAACAATCATGGAAACATTGAACTTAATGTTAACAGGCTGACAGCAACATCATCAAGCAAATTTGGAACAAGATTACAACATGTTACAGCAGGCTATAATTGCAACCAAGGGCATGAAAGGATAGAGCAAGACATGTAGATCAAAACATGTTTAAAGGTCATCTCCATCTTATGCACGAAATGACTAGTAGAAGCATGTTAACATAGCAACAAAATATAACAGAATCTGTCAGGAAAACAGCAACAACAACTACCCTACTTAGCAAGCTTGATACACTCAGCACACAACTCACAAAAATACATGGTAGGCACCCCTGGAAAGATGGCATAGCATAGATCAAAACACATGTAGAGCTCTTACTCATAGGATGCACACATCAATCATGGCAAAAATGATAAATGAGCAAGTTATAACAGTTTCAGCAGGTTAACAACAACATGCACTGTTCCAACAGCATTTCGGGCATCAAGATGAGCTCAAATGAATATGATGCAATGTAATGAAATGATGTACTCGTTGAGATGAATAGTTTGACATATTACACGCACGAAACGGAGCTACGGATGCAGAGATATGATGGCATCAACATGGCATGAAAATTACTGCAGATCCGGGACTTAGTGAAAACGGGGGCAACCTCGGGTTCGCACGGAAATCGATGCAGGGCCGGAGTTCTCGCCGGAGCTTCGCCGGAGAAGGACGGGGACGACCGGAGAGGCTCGGGGTGGACGGGTCCGCCCGGATCCGACCGGATCTGGCGCCGGCGGGGGGCGGAGCAGCGCCGGACGACGAGGGCGGCCGGGCAGAGGCGCTGCGGGGCTGCGCAGCTCCGGCGGAGCTCGCCGAAGT
>NC_041389.1:249470052-249509573 GCF_002162155.2 Triticum dicoccoides
GGGAGGCGACGGGCCCAGGCGGGCGGACGGCGGCGGCGGCGCGGGCTCGCGCGGGCCCGATACGGGTCCCGGGGCCGCGCGGTGGGGGGAGGAGAGAGAAGGTGAGGTGGCGATGGGGGATTGGCCGGGGCGGCGGAGCTGGCTGAGGTGGCGGCTTGCTATTGGCCGGAGTGAGGTGGCCGGAGGCGGTGGACATGTCCGGCTGCGGGAGGAGGAAGATGGCTAGGGTTTGCACCGCGAATTTCGGGGGAGGCCACATATTTATAGGTAGAGGGAGCTTGGAGTGTCCAAATGAGGTGCGGTTTTCGGCGACGCGATCATGATCGAACGACCGAGAGCATGGAGGCGAGTTAGATGGGTTTTGGGCCACTTTGGAAGGGGTGTTGGGCTGCAAACAAAAGAGGGCTTTTACGGTTACCCGGTTAACCGTTGGAGTATCAAACGACCTCCAAATGGCACGAAACTTGACAGGCGGTCTACCGGTGCTATACAAAGGCCGCCTGGCAAACCTCGGTCCATTCCGAGAAAGTTTAACACCCGCACACGAAAGGAGACAAGAAGGGGACGCCGGGTGAGATAGGAGCGCCGGATTGCAAAACGGACAACGGGGAAAATTCTCAGATGCATGAGATGAACACGTATGCAAAATGAAATGCACATGATGACATGGCAAAGTGCAACACGCAAGCAAATGACATGCAACAACGGCGAATAACTGGAAGACACCTGGCGCATCGAATCCGGGGCATTACAACACTCCTCCACTAACAAGAGATCTCGTCCCGAGATCTTAGGACCGAGACGGAAGGGAAAAAGGGATGAGGTGAAGCAAGAGCTCAAGAGAAGAAGCAAAGAAACGAGAGCATTCGAGAAAAAGAGAGGAGCGACGAGAATGACGAGAATCCAAAGCTCACGGAATCGGATAGACTATTAAACAACTCATGTTAAAACGAGTTAGAAACGAATAAGACTGAAAGGATTTAGGTAGCACTCCGGCTCAAACATGGGGGAATAGAACATGAGCTCGAGAGGATGGAATGGTACTTGATGAACTCTTGAAGAATGAATTAAATCATGAAGAACCACCATGAAGAACTCCGGTAACAAAAGGATGAGGAGATAGAAATGAAGGATGAAAGAATAAGATGAGCCTTGCGATGATTTAGATGGAGTTTCCGACGAAATGGCCGAGGAAATTGAACTCCGGAAAAGAAAAGATGAAAACACTTGAAACTAGAATTTATTCATCAAGAACAAACTCTAAAGGGAAGGATTACTCAGTTGGATGAAATAAGAATAAGATTTATTATATGCTTATCCTTCACCAAATTAAATTGATGACAAGCAATGGATTTTGCATACTGCTTATTCTTCTTGAAAAGGATTGAGAATTGACATATCACAAACTTGAGAAATCTTCATGAATCACCGGTAGGATTGGAAAGAATGAATGAATTAAAATGATAATCCAGGAAAAGAATCTTGAACGAACCACCGTAAGAATTCGGAAATGACTGACGAAAGAGAATGAATCACCGGGAAGAATTAAAAGAACAAATATGATAGAGGGGATTTACATGCAAAAGAACAAAGAGATCATGAGCTGATTAAAGAACACTTGAACGAAACACCGGGGTAAGTAGAGAACGATAACTGGAATGATGGCCTCTGGTAAAAAGAAACGGAAAAACAACTCCTGACATACTCCGGATGGTCAAGAAAAGAATATCGGACAAATGGAATAATTTGAGAGGATAACATGGAGGTAGAACCACGAATCTTCAAGAGAACGGGCAATATTTAGAGGAAAAACTCTTCTTCGGTCTTCAAATGTCGATGGAAAACACCACCAAAATTACTGAGGTGCTCCGGGGGAATGAAAAGCGAAGGGGGTTGAGCCGACGATGAAATGATTTGAAAGAGATCTTGGAAAAGCATGTGACTGATGAAACTCATTCTTATGTCACACTTGAAAAGAAATGAGAAATAACTCCGGGGGAATCAGAAGAGTCAGGTAAGATCCTGGGAAAAGACCTGTGGGTTAGGGCCCACTAAAGAGAAAACACCGTAGAAAAGGATTGTTGAACAGATAGATAATGCACCGGAACAATTGAAATATTTGAATGAGGTGACAACCTCGAATTAATTGGAACACAGACGAATCTACTGAGAAGTCATGAGCACTCTGGAAGGATTAACTGGCGAGAGGCGAACGAGCAGGGAAAACCACTTGATCCAAGGAATAGAATGTGATCAACCCAGAAAACTTGAATCAAGTGCACCGGAAAAGAACGGGATGAAGAATGACGAACGAGACGAGAATTCACCGGTTGAAATAATTTACGAAAGGCTGAAGATGCTTCGCACGAATGAAATTGATGGTCGAAAGAGACTCAGACACCGGGAAGAAAAAGGGTGGGAGGGCGGGAAAACAAGGGCAACTTGGAAGGGGAAACCGACGAACAACTTGAAGAGAAAACACCGGTTGGAATAATTGAGGAAAGAAAGCAAAGACTTCGCACGAGTAGGAAGGATACTCGATTACGGACTCCGGTTCCGAGAAGAAAAAGGAGGGTGGGTGGGAAAAAACAACTGAGGATTGAACTAAAAGATGAAGAGACTCGAGTCAACTTGACGAGGAATGCACCGGATAAAAAAGAGCTAAGGAACAACTACCGGAAAACCAACTGCGTGAACCTAAAGAAAAATTTGAATGGGAAGAGGAGTAATTCAAAACACCTACATCAAGATTCCTCACCGGAGCGACGAAGGGGCAGAGGAGTAAAAAGAATTCCTACTCTCCGATATAACTAGACTCAGAAAAAAGTTTTCTTCTAGACTCAACAACGGCCAAACTACACGATCAATCAAGGGGGGGCTCCTAGGGTCGGTCGAGGCTCTGATTCCAACTTGTCACGCCCAAGATGCGACCCTATCCTAAAGGAACTCGAAGGTCCCACCAAGGATAGAAGCGCATCCTGAAGACGCTTTTGCAAGGTGAATATCATTACATCAACATTACATAATAGTGGGGATACATCCGATACATACAATGTCACATGAATACAACAATACAACATATAAGAACAACATCCGACTACGGATGAATCATAAACAGAAACTCAAACAATATCCAACCTACTAGCCCAGGCTGCCGACCTGGAACCTATCCCCTGATCGAAGAAGAAGCAGAAGAAGAACTCAACGCAAACAAGCATCGCTCTTGCGTCATGATCATCGCATTAACCTATACCTGCAACTGTTGTTGTAGTAATCTGTGAGCCACGAGGACTCAGCAATCCCATTACCATGGGTATCAAGACTAGCAAAGCTTAATGGGAAAGAAAGGGGTAAAGTGGTGAGGTTGTAGCAGCGGCTAAGCAAGATATGGTGGCTAGCATACACAAATGAGAGCGAGAAGAGAAGCAAAGGAACGGTCGTGAAGCTAGCAATGATCAAGAAGTGATCCTGAACTCCTACTTACGTCAAACATAACCCAAAGACCGTGTTCACTTCCCGGACTCCGCCGAGAAGAGACCATCACGGCTACAGACGCTGTTGATGCGTTTTAATTCGGATCAGGTGTCGAGTTATCTACAACCGGACATTAACAAATTCCCATCTGCCACATAACCACGGGCACGGCTCTCGAAAGTTTATACCCTGCAGGGGTGTCCCAACTTAGCCCATGACAAGCTCTCGCGATCAACGAAGGAATAGACCTTCTCCCAGGAAGACCCGATCAGTCTCGGAATCCCGGTTTACAAGACATTTCGACAATGGTAAAACAAGACCAGCGAAGCCGCCCGATGCGCCGACAATCCCGATAGGAGCTGCACATATCTCGTTCTCAGGGCAACACCGGATAAGTCAAGCTACGAGTAAAACCAGACTTCGAGTTTCCCCGAGGTGGCCCCGTAGGCTGCTCAATTAGGACCAACACTTAGACAAGCACTGGCCCGGGGGGGCTAAAATAAAGATGACCCTTGGGTTAATTACTCCCAAGGGAAAGATAGGTGGTGGTGAGGCAAATGGTAAAACCAAGGTTGGGCCTTGCTAGACAAGTTTTATTCAAAGAGAACTGTCAGGGGGGTCCCATAAATCACCCGACCGCGTTAGGAACACAAAATCCGGGAAGATAACACCGGTATGACGGAAACTAGGGCGGCAAGAGTGGAACAAAACACCAGGCATAAGGCCGAGCCTTCCACCCTTTACCAAATATATAGATGCATTAATAATATAAGAGATATTGTGATATCCCAACATAACCCTGTCCACCATGGAGAAATCTTCAACTTCACCTGCAACTAGCAACGCTATAAGAGGGGCTGAGCAAAGCGATAACATAGCCAAACAACGGGCTGACAACAACTACCAAGCTTAATGTTAATAGGCTGACAGCAACATCATCAAGCAAATTTGGAGCAAGATTACAACATGTTCCAGTAGGCTATAATTGCAACCAAGGGCATGAATGGATAGAGCAAGACATGTAGATCAAAACATGTTTAAAGGTCATCTCCAGATTATGCACGAAATGACTAGTAGAAGCATGTTAACATAGCAACAAAATATAACAGAATCTGTCAGGAAAACAGCAACAGCAACTACCCTACTTAGCAAGCTTGATACACTCAGCACACAACCCACAAAAATACATGGTTGGCACCCCTGGAAAGATGGCATAGCATACATCAAAACACATGTAGAGCTCTTACTCATAGGATGCACACATCAATCGTGGCAAAAATGACAAATGAGCAAGATATAACAGTTTCAGCAGGTTAACAACAACATGCACTCTTCCAATAGCATTTCGGGCATCAAAATGAGCTCAAATGAATATGATGCAATGGAATGAAATAATGTACTCGTTGAGACGAACAATTTGACATATTACACGCACGAAATGGAGCTACAGATGCAGAGATATGATGGCATGAACATGGCATGAAAATTACTGCAGATCCGGGACTTGGTGAAAACGGGGGCAACCTCGGGTTCGCACGAAAATCGATGCAGGGCCGGAGTTCTCGCCGGAGCTTCGCCGGAGAAGGACGGGGACGACCGAAGAGGCTCGGGGTGGACGGGTCCGCCCGGATCCGACCGGATCCGGCGCCGGCGGGGGGCGGAGCAGCGCCGGACGACGAGGGCGGCCGGGCAGAGGCGCTGCGGGGCGGCGCAGCTCCGGCGGAGCTCGCTGGAGTCGCGGGGCGGATGGGGCCGCGCCGGGCGGCGTGGGCGGAGCAGGGAGGCTGCGGAGGAGGCTAGGCGCGGCCGGGCGGGCGCGGCGGCGGCCCGGCGAGGCGCGCGACGCGGGAGCCGAGGCAAAGCGGCGGCGAACGGCGGCGCAGGGCGGCGGGAGGCGGCGCGCGGTCCGGGAGGCAACGGGCCCGGGCGGGCGGACGGCGGCGGCGGCGCGGGCTCGCGCGGGCCCGATCCGGGTCCCGCGGGCCGCGCGGTGGGGGGAGGAGAGAGAAGGTGAGGTGGCGACGGGGGATTGGCCGGGGCGGCGGCGCTGGCTGAGGTGGCGGCTTGCTATTGGCCGGAGTGAGGTGGCCGGAGGCGGTGGACACGTCCGGCGGCGGGACGGACATTTCCGGTTGCGGGAGGAGGAAGATGGCTAGGGTTTGCACCGCGAATTTCGGGGGAGGCCACATATTTATAGGTAGAGGGAGCTAGGACAGTCCAAATGAGGTGCGGTTTTCGGCCACGCGATCGTGATCGAACGACCGAGAGCATGGAGGGGAGTTAGATGTGTTTTGGGCCACTTTGGAAGGGGTGTTGTGCTGCAAACAAAAGAGGGCTTTTACGGTTACCCGGTTAACTGTTGGAGTATCAAACGACCTCCAAATGGCACGAAATTTGATAGACGGTCTACCGGTGCTATACCAAGGCCGCTTGGCAAACCTCGGTCCATTCCGAGAAAGTTTAACACCCGCACACGAAAGGAGACAAGAAGGGGACGTCGGGTGAGATAGGAGCGCCGGATTGCAAAACGGACAACGGGGAAAATGCTCGGATGCATGTGATGAACACGTATGCAAAATGAAATGCACATGATGACATGGCAAAGTGCAACACGTAAGCAAATGACATGGAGACAACAGCGAATAACTGGAAGACACCTGGCGCATCGAATCCGGGGCGTTACAATCCCCTACCCGAGATCCGCCGGTTTTGACACCGAGATTGGTGCTTTCGTTGAGAGTTCCTCTGTATCGTCATCTTTAGGCCCGATGGCTCCTCCGATCATCAACAACGATGCTGTCCAGGGTGAGACTTTTCTTCCCAGACAGATCTTCGTATTCGGTGGCTTTGCACTGCGGGCCAATTCGCTTGGCCATCTGGAGCAGATTGAAAGCTACGCCCCTGGCCATCTGGTCAGATTTGGAAGTTTAAACTACACGGCGGACGCCCGCGGAGATTTGATCTTCGATGGGTTCGAGCCACAGCCAGGCGCGCCGCACTGTCACGATGGGCATGATCTAGCTCTGCCGCCGGACAGTGCCCTGGAGGCCGCACCAGAGTCCGCTCCGACCTTTAGCTCGGAGCCAACTGCGCCGATCGAGGATGGGTGGATGGACACCGCCTCGGGGGCTGCTATCTCTACGGTGATTGAGCCGAACACCAACCCTGTCCTTTGCGAAGCTCGCGACTCCAAGGTGCCGGACTCCTCTCCGGACTCTGAACCTTCCGCGCCCCTGCCAATCGAATTCGATTGGTCGCCGATTATGGAGTTCACCACTGTAGACATCTTTCAGCACTCGGCCTCTGGCGACATCTTGAATTCGCTAAAGTTTCTCTCTTTATCAGGAGAGCCCTGGCCGGATTATGGTCAGGACGGTTGGGATGCGGACGACGAAGAAATTCAAAGCCCACCCACCACCCACTTCGTAGCCACTGTCGATGACTTAACCGACATACTCGACTTCGACTCCGAAGACATCGACGGTATGGATGACGATGCAGGAGACGACCAAGAACCAGCGCCTACAGGGCACTAGAAGGTCACCTCGTCATATGACATTTACATGGTGGACATCCCAAAAGACGGGAATGGCGATGGAACAATGGAGGATGACCCCTCCAAGAAACAGCCTAAGCACCGGCGTCAACGGCGCCGATCTAAATCCTGCCACAGCAAAAATGGTGATTCCGGCACGGGAGATAATAACACCCCGGACAATGCCGAAGACAACCCACTCCAGCAGGATTCAGCGCAGGAGGATGGAGAAGCCAGCCCTCATGAGAGAGCGGCAGACAGAAAGGTAGAGGACGATAATTACATGCCTCCCTCCGAAGACGAGGCAAGCCTCGACGACGACGAATTTGTCATGCCTGAGTATCCCGTCGAACAAGAGCGTTTCAAACGCAGGCTTATGGCCATGGCAAGCAGCCTTTAGAAAAAGCAGCAACAGCTTAGAGCTGACCAAGACTTGCTAGCCGACAGATGGACTGAAATCCTTGCGGCCGAAGAGTATGAACTCGAACGCCCCTCCAAGAGCTACCCAAAACGCAGGCTGCTACCCCGATTAGAGGAGGAAGCGCCCAAACCTACATCACCAGTGCATAATACGGCCGACCGGCCACCTTGTGGCCGCGACAGAGAGGCCTCTCGGCCCTCCACTCAAGCCGCACCCCGGTGCCGCTCAAAAAATACCAAGGCGCGGGGAAATGCGCCAGACCTGCGGGATATATTGGAGGACGAGGCAAGATAAACAAGATCGATCTACGGATCGCGTGGGCGCTCACGATGCATGATGATAACAGTCATGCCGGATACGGCAATTACGGCCGGGCTGAACACAGTAAACAAAGCTCATTTGAGCTACGTCATGATATAGCCCAATACAGAGGCGCCGCACACCCACTATGCTTCACAGACGATGTAATGGATCATCAAATCCCTGAGGGTTTCAAACCCGTAAACATTGAATCATACGATGGCACAACAGATCCTGCGGTCTGGATCGAGGACTATCTCCTTCATATCCACATGGCCCACAGTGATGATCTACACGCCATCAAATACCTCCCACTCAAGCTTAAAGGACCAGCTCGGCATTGGCTTAACAGCTTGCCAGCAGAGTCAATTGGTTGTTGGGAAGATCTGGAAGCCGCATTCCTCGGCAACTTCCAGGGCACTTATGTGCGACCACCAGACGTCGATAACCTAAGCCACATAATTCAGCAGCCAGAAGAATCGGCCAGACAATTCTGGACACGGTTCCTAACCAAGAAAAATCAAATCGTCGACTGTCCGGATGCAGAGGCCCTCGCAGCCTTCAAGCATAACATCCGCGACGAGTGGCTTGCCCGACACCTAGGACAGGAAAAGCCAAAATCCATGGCATCCCTCACAACACTCATGACCCGCTTTTGGGCGGGGGAGAATAGCTGGCTAGCTCGTAGTAACAATATGACCAAGAGCCCTGGCAATTCGGATACCAAGGACAACAACGGCAGGTCGCGTTGCAACAAGCACAAGCGCCACATTAATGGCGATAATACTGAGGATACAGCAGTCAATGCCGGATTCAGAGGCTCTAAACCCGGTCAACGGGAAAAGTCATTCAAAAGAAATACTCCGGGCCCGTCCAATTTGGACCAAATACTCGATCGCTCGTGCCAGATACACGGCACACCCGAAAAGCTAGCCAATCACACCAACAGGGATTGTTGGGTGTTCAAGCAGGCAGGCAAGTTAAATGCCGAAAACAATGACAAGGGGCTGCATAGCGACGACGAGGAGGAGCCCCAGACGCCGAACAATAGAGGACAGAAGGGCTTCCCCCTACAAGTGCGGACGGTGAACATGATATACGCAACCCACATACCCAAAAGGGAGCGGAAGCGTGCACTAAGGGACGTATATGCGATGGAGCCAGTCGCCCCAAAGTTCATTCCGTAGTCCTCCTGCCCGATCACTTTTGATCGAAGGGACCACCCCACTAGCATCCGCCATGGCGGATTCGCCGCATTGGTTCTGGACCCAATCATTGACGGATTTCACCTCACTAGAGTCCTGATGGACGGCGGTAGCAGCCTGAACCTGCTTTATCAGGATACGATGCGCAAGATGGGCATAGACCCCTCAAGGATTAAACCCACAAAGACGACCTTCAAAGGTGTCATACCAGGTGTAGAAGCCAACTGTACAGGCTCAGTTACACTTGAAGTGGTCTTCGGATCCCCGGATAACTTCCGAAGCGAGGAGTTAATCTTCGACATAGTCCCGTTCCGCAGCGGCTATCACGCACTGCTCGGACGAACCGCATTTGCAAAGTACAATGCGGTGCCGCACTACGCATACCTCAAGCTCAAAATGCCAGGCCCTCGAGGAGTCATTACGGTCAACGGAAACACCGAACGCTCTCTCCGAACGGAGGAGCATACAGCAGCTCTCGCGGCGGAAGTACAAAGCAGCCTCTTAAGGCAATTCTTGAGTCCGGCTATTAAATGTCCGGACACCGTCAAGCGTGCCCGGAGTAACCAACAACAAGACGGCCTGGCACGTTCCGAGCACGCGTAGCAATGCGGCCCCAACCCCAGCCCTCGCGAAATTGCCAAACCAGTACTACGCATACATAATTACGCTCTGGAAATACCATGGGCATAGGGGGAGGGACACGACCTCGGCAGGCCCAGAATGCGGCTCAACCGCACCAGGGGCTCCCAATTATGTCATTCTTCTTTTTTCTCTTACTTTCAGGACTCCTTTTTCAAGAAGCCCTGTCCGGCAGTAGAATTGCCGAACACACGATGCAACAGCCAGTGAAGCAGAAAGCTACGCCGAGTGTACATGTGGTCTCTATAGCGAGCAGTATACTTCTTTTACATATCATCCTGCAGCTCGCTCCTGGAGGGGGACATGTCAAATAGTCCCGTCCCTTGCTTATCGCACTATTTGTATCGTTCTGCTTTTACCGCAGCTTTTTTAATAAACAACGCACAACTTTTGCCTATTATTGCATTCCTTTTTCTTATCTATATATGTCCACTTATGACATGTTGCATCCGTACGCTTTGGTATGCCAAATACACCAGGGGCTTAAGTACACCAAAATATGGTGTGATAAGTCCGAACACTTTCACAAGTGCGGCACCCCGAACTTATAGCATTATATGCATTGGCTCCGAATCATGTCTTGGGTCAATAGTTGGGTTTGCTCGGCTCCCATGTTTTGGTACCTTACATTCCGTTATATCGGCTAAGGTAGCGCTGGGAGAACCACTGCGATTGTGCCCCGGTTGAGCTGGGTTGAGCACCTCAGTGGAGAAAGCTAAAACTGACCGTCATGATAGGGCGAGAGCCGGTCGCTGTTCGAGAGGTTTTTCGAGTCCCTAAAGACTTATGCCGCTTAGAGCGAGGAGTCGGCTTTGTCCGGCCCAGGCGTGGATAGCGCCCCGAATTCGGTCTTCCAAATACTAGGGGCTTCGCCGAAATTTAAAATTATAGAATTCTATGGCTAAGTGGGAGTGTTCAAGCATTATAGTCCGGTTGCCTTGTTCATTGTGTTGAGCGCCTCCCTCGAAGGACCCAAGAATGGGAAAAGGAGCGCTCAAGTTTATCCCGAACACCCCAGCACTCGTGGCATGGGGGCAGAAGCCGACGACTCGACATCTCTCAAATCTAATAAACGGCCGCACAGAAGGTAATATTTTAAATTCACAAGCGTTGCTTAGCGCATATGAACAAGTTTTCAAGCGTATAGGATAACAAATGCGAGTTTACTCAAAAATTACATCTTTGGAGCATTCGCTCGCTATAAGGCGGGTACCCTTCAGGACGCCCGCATAATACATCTCGGGAGTGCGATACTCCCTGCCCGGCGGTGGAGCGTCCGTCACAAGCTTCTCAGCGTCCATCTTGCCCCAGTGCACTTTAGCACGGGCAAGGGCCCTACGGGCACCTTCGATGCAGACGGACCGCTTGACGACTTCAATCCATGGACAAGCGTCCACCAACCGCCTCACCAGCCCGAAGTAGCTCCCAGGCATGGCTTATTTAGGCCACAGCCGGACTATGAGGCCCTTCATGGCCTGTTCGGCCACCTTATGTAGCTCGACCAGCTGCTTCAGCTGGTCGCTCAAGGGCACGGGGTGTCTGGCCTCAGCATACTGAGACCAGAACACCTTCTCCGTCGAGCTCCCCTCCTCGGCCCGGTAGAAGGCGGCAACATCGGACACACTGCGGGGCAGATCTGCGAATGCTCCTGGAGAGCTCCAGATTCGGGTAAGTAACAAGTAATTCACTTTCACGTGCTTGCTTTGCATGAAGAATGCCTTACCCGCCGCTATCTTATTTATTGCCTCAATTTCCTGGAGGGCTTTTTGGGCTTCGGCCTTAGCGGCTTTGGCACACTCAAGAGCCGAGGGGAGCTCAGACTCTCGAGTCTTCGAGTCACGCTCCAAACTCTCGTGTTTTTCCACGAGAGCCTGGAGCTCTTGCTTCACCTCCGCCACCCACGCCTCCTGCTTCTCTCGCTCGGTGCGTTCCGCGACCGCATTGCTTTCGGCCTTGGACACCGCTTCCTTCAGGGTCGCCACCTCATTCGTGGCCCCTGCAATTCTCACGTTATTCGTGGAATTTTTTGCAACCACATCTTTTATATACTTCCATAAGGTATTACTTACCTTCCTTGTCCTCGAGCTGCTTCTTGGCAAGGCCGAGCTCGTTCTCGGACCACTCGAGGATCTTCTTCAATCCATTGACCTCCACAGTCAGTGCGGCAGAGGTCAGCAGCGCAGCCTGCATTCCCATCTTGACATGCTTATGTTAGACTCCTCTGTATATCTTTTTAGATCCTCAGTTCGGCTTTTCTTTCCGAACACCAAACTGAGCATCAGGGTCTACTGTCTATGCGGTAATATTTTTACATATCTTAAATACATACCTCAAAGCCTATTAGAAGGCTGGTACAGGCTTCAGTCAGCCCGCTCTTGGCGGACTGAACTTTCTGGATCACCGCACTCATAACGGTGCGATGCTCCTTGTCGATGGAGGCGCCATTAAGCGCCTCCAGCAAATTATCCGGCGCCTTTGGTTGGACGGAGGTCACCGGTGCCGCAGTCTCGCCCTTCTTACAAAGGGGCCGCCCGCCAGACTCCGAAACCACTGAAGGTTCCGGTGCGGAGTCCGGCCTAGGGCCGAACTCAGAACCCTTCGGGGTTTGATCCCCCTTGTGCCCGAAGTCCGGGAGGTTGCCTTGCGGCACCTCCGGGACCTCCTCCTCCTGACTGGGCCCCTTTTGGGACCCCACCTCAGCGTCATCCGCATCACGAGGAGAGGAGACGGGCGGAAGTGAAGTGCTATTCACGTCCGACGATGCCAGGGAGGCGCTCGTTGAAGTGTCGAGCCCATCCTTGGGCGGGCTGCAGGGTTATGTTCAGCGTTAGGAGATTCTGTACGACAAACGAAACACCATGAGTTATTCTGGTATCCGGACACTTATGATGTCGCCAGGGGCTTAGTCCTCGGTGGCCACTCCTCTTCGCCGTTGTCGGCGTTGGTGGAGTAGTCCGGAGGGAAGGTCCTTCCCTTCTTGGACCCTTTGGCCTCCCCCGTTGGGGTGGCCTTCCTTCTCTTCTCTCCCCCCGCTGGGGGAGAGGCCTCTTTTTCCTCCTCCTCGCCTTCGCGGGAGGAGTCCGCCTCGGAGTCGTCGGACGATGAGTCCGACAACACCTGGCGCCGGGAACTCTTTTGAGTTCCCGCGGCCTTCTTCTTGGCCTTCTTCTCCGGCACCACTTAAGGTGCCAGAGCCAGCAGCCCCATTAATTGGGCGTCCGCTGGGTCTTCTAGCAAGGGAGCCGGACAGTTAACCTGCCCGGACTTCTTCTGCCAGGCCTGTCAAAGGTAAGGGAGTTTAGATCCCGCATAGAGTCAAACTATGAAAAATAAGTGTCCTGTAAAGGGTAAAATAGCTTACCTCGCCGGCTTGACGTTGCGAGCTGAATCCACGATCTTCGATAGCGGATGCGGGAGCCTCGGCGCCCTTGAACAGCACCTTCCAGGCATCTTCGTACGTAGTGTCGAAGAGCCTGCTCAAGGTTTGGTGCTGTGCCGGATCAAACTCCCACAAATTAAAGGCCCGTTGTTGGCACGGGAGGATCTGGCGGATGAGCATGACCTGGACTACGTTGACGAGCTTGAGCTTTTTGTTCACCAAGGTTTTGACACAGGATTGGAGTCCGGTCAGCTCTTCCGAATCACCCCATGATAGGCCCTTCTCTTTCCAAGAGGTGATCCGTGTAGGGAAGCCAGATCGAAATTCGGGGGCCGCTACCCATTTAGGGTCATGCGGCTCGGTGATGTAAAACCACCCCGATTGCCACCCCTTCATGGTCACCACGAAGGAGCCCTCGAGCCATAGGACGTTGGGCATCTTGCCCACCATGGCACCTCCACACTCCGCTTGGCAGCCGCCCACTACCTTCGGCTTGACATTAGAGGTCTTCAGCTATAAGCCGAAGTGGCGCTGCATGCAAAGGAAGGCCTCGCACACGACGATGAACGCTGAGATGTTGAGGATGACATTCGGGGCCAGATTGTGGAAATCCAGGTCGTAGTAGAATATGAGCCCCCGGACAAATGGGTGAAGTGGAAAACCTAGTCCGCGGAGGAAGTGGGTGAGGAACACCACCCTCTCATGGGGCCCGGGGGTGGGGATGAGCTGCCCCTTGTCGGGAAGCCGATGCGCGATGTCGCTGGACAAGTATCCGGCCTTCCGCAACCTTTTGATGTGCCCCTCCATGACGGAGGAGGCCATCCACTTGCCTCCCGCTCCGGACATGGCTGGAGAAGGTTGAGGCGAGATGTGCGGACTTGGGCGCTGGAGCTCGAGTACACGGAGATGGATGAGCAAAGGAGGAAGAAGGCGTGTGTGAAAAAGTGGATCCCTATCCCCTTATATGGACGGACGAAACTATGCGTCCCCACCAGCCTGGTAAAACTCGCTTATCTCCCAAGCGCCGTAATCAATGGTGCGGTTGGGTTACCTACGCCCGTATTGATGAGGATCCCAGAATAAGGGGACATGATCTCTGCTTTTACAAGACGTGCCAAGGAAACCGCCTCGCTAAACGCGCTGAGGTGGAACAGTAAAAACGATTCGAATAAAGGCTTGGCCGTGGTGTGATGTCACGCCACGGAATACGTTAGCAGATTGAATCTGTGTAAATATTATTCTCTCTACGGTGGTATGTGGAACTTATTTTGCAGAGCCGGACACTATCCTTGTGTTCAAAATCTTCTATGAAGTATTCGGAGGAGGGGCCCGCCTTGCAATGCCGAAGACAATATACGCGCCAGACTCGTCGTCATTGAAGCCTGGTTCAAGGGCTACTGAGGAGTCCCGGACTAGGGGGTGTCCGGATAGCCGAACTATCATCTTCGGCCGGACTCCTGGACTATGAAGATACAAGATTGAAGACTTCGTCCCGTGTCCGGATGGGACTTTCCTTGGCGTGGAAGGCAACCTTGGCGATATGGATATGTAGATCTCCTACCATTGTAACCGACTCTGTGTAACCCTAACCCTCTTCGGTGCCTATATAAACCGGAGGGTTTTAGTCCGTAGGACGAACAACAATCATACCAGAGGCTAGCTTCTAGGGTTTAGCCTCTCTGATCTTGTGGTAGATCTACTCTTGTATTACCCATATCATCAATATCAGTCAGCAGGAGTAGGGTTTTACCTCCATTGAGAGGGCCCGAACCTGGGTAAAAACATCGTGTCCCTTGTCTCATGTTACCATCGGCCTAGACGCACAGTTCGGGACCCCCTACCCGAGATCTGCCGGTTTTGACACCGACAGGCGCAATTGTGAGAATCTGGTCTAGTAGTTGGCCTAGCAGCTCTTCATCACCATGGCTCCTAAGAAGAAGAAGACCACAGCGATTGGTTCGTTTGGGACCGGACTGCCAGTACCGGTGCGGACCAGTAGCGGGCCAGTCGCGGAGAGAACCCATGGTGCGGCCCGCAAACATCACCCTGGCAGTCCAGGCCTGGTGAGCGGCGTCGTTCGTATGCCAGGCGACGAGCCACGCGTCGCGGGATCCAGAGACGGAGTCGGGCCCCCCGTAGGCGGCGCGGGGCCCTCCAGGGGTGTCGTCGTGCTGCTAGACGGCGGCGCGGTGACCTCCAAGATGCCAACACCTGCGCCCACGGCGTGCTCTTCTCAGGTCGTGCGCGATGAGCAGCGTCGCCCTGCTGGTGACCTTGGGCGCCGCCCTGGGAAGAGTCCCATGCGCCCTTCACATGATGAGGAGGGCCAGCAT
This sequence comes from Triticum dicoccoides, assembly GCF_002162155.2. NCBI lineage: Eukaryota > Viridiplantae > Streptophyta > Magnoliopsida > Poales > Poaceae > Triticum > Triticum dicoccoides. Next base: position 249,485,339 of record NC_041389.1, read on the forward strand.
GCGTGCCGAGGTGCTGGCAGAGGTAGCGGACAGCTGCGGGGCCGTGATGGGGCTCCTTCTAACGCAGGAAGAAGTCCAAGCGCATCGCGGTCCACACAGCTTTCGCCGCTGCCCACACGAGCAGAAGCCCTAGCATGCACGCAGATGCTCCTCAACTTTCCTCCCGCTGCGAAGAAGCTTGACGAATGGAGGGCCACCGTCTGGAGCCTCGTCGGCATCGCTAACAACGACGAGTTGCGACCGGCGGACCCGTAGGCCATCGCTCCGTCGAGCCACTACATGCGAGCGGAGGTCGGGCCAGAGGCGATGCGGCCACGGTGCACTCCCCTCCTCCATCCCGGTCACTATGGGTGTCGGTCCGTCGCAACGACGCTCGTGATGATATCTCCATTGTGCCGTCCGACCCGCGAACCCACCGCGACCAGCGTCAAGGTATTCTGGAGCGAGCTCATGAAGACGCTCGAACCACCATCATGCGCCAGTGTGACGTGTGCCACCAGTCGGACAGGCGGGCAGATCCCACTATGGACCACCCAGCACCGGGAGGCTATGGTGGCCTACCCTACGAGGTGGGTTGTCCGGCCTTCACCCGTGAGCTGCGGCAGTTCCAGTGGCCCTCCCGCTGCACATTCAAGCCCCACGTTAGCGAGAAGTACAATGGAAAGACTCACCCGTCGGAGTTCCTCAGCATCTACACCATTGCGATGCAAGCTGCTGCGACCCGCGATGATAAGGTGCTTGCCAATTACTTCCCATTGGCACTCAAGCCCAATGTTATGTCATGGTTGATGCACTTGCCGGTGGACTCCATTTCTTCTTGGGCGGATCTGTGTCATGAGTTTGTTGGCGCCTTTACGGGAGGCCACCAAGCTCATGGCCAGGCGAGTGATTTGCATATCATCCCCCAGAAGGAAGGAGAAAACTTGTGCAAGTACATCCAAAGGTTCAACCGAGTGCAGTACAACATCCCCGATGTTCATCCTGCCGCTGTGATCAGTGCATTCCATCAGAATGTGCGCAATCGTAAGATGCATGAGGAGCTAGCGATGAACAAGGTCAAGGATGTGGCCAAACTTTATGTTCTGGCCGATCGGTGCGCTCGTGCTGAAGAGGGAAGGAAGTACCCCGACGAAGACACCAGCGCGGAAACTGACTCCATGGATGATACCGCCACCCCGGTGAAGAAGGGCCGGCGCCGTAATAGGAAGCGCAAGGGCAAGACCGTGCTTGCCGGCGAGGGGTTCGACGATACCGGCGCCACCAAGAAACCCAAGGCGAGTGACCCCGGCAAGGAGGTTGCCGGGTGTGCCGCTTGCCGGGCCTTGGCGGCTGCCGATAAGCCAGGGGGATCCGACAAGCAGTATTGCAAGATCCACCGCACCAAGGGCCATGACCTCCAAAACTGCCGGCAAGTGGAGCTGCTCGCTGAGAAGCAGAAAGCCTAGTATGAGCGGCGGGACAAGGAGAAGGGCAAAGAGGGTGCCGAGGGATCCGGCAAGAAGCGTGTCGGCCAAGGAGGCCGCTGCGGCAAAGATAATCAGCAGGAGAGGCCCGCCCGGGGCCACGACAAGAAGCAGGAAGACGTTGATCATGACGAGGACGATGAGTCCAGCCACCACGAGTTCAAAAAGCCACATAAGCCATGTGCATTGATGGTGGCGCTTCACTGCATACATCCCACCGCCAGCTCAAGCATTGGGCGCGTGAGATCACAACGGTGGATCCGTTGTTCGACGCACGGAAGCCGCTGAGTGTTCCAACACGCCTATCATCTTCGACACCAAGGACCATCCTGACCGCACTACCGCGGTTGGGTGCTTGCCGTTGTTGGTTTCTCCAACAATCCGCAACCTCAAGGTGACGAAGATGCTGGTTGACAGTGGGGCCGGTCTGAACTTGATCTCGTTGGTTGTGATCAGGAGGCTGCAGATCCCTGATGGAGACCTCGAAGAGACGGGCACTGTCGGTGTCAAAACCGGCGGATCTCGGGTAGGGGGTCCCGAACTGTGCGTCTAGGCGTATGGTAACAGGAGACAAGGGACACGATGTTTTTACCACGAGAGTGGATCTACCACGAGATCAAGGAGGCTAAACCCTAGAAGCTAGCCTATGGTATAATTGTTGTAATGGTTGTGTGTCCTACGGACTAAACCCTCCGGTTTATATAGACACCGGAGAGGGCTAGGGTTACACAGAGTCGGTTACAATGGTAGGAGATCTACATATCCGTATCGCCAAGCTTGCCTTCCATGCCAAGGAAAGTCCCATCCGGACATGTGACGAAGTCTTCAATCTTGTATCTTCATACTCTTGGAGTCCGGCTGACGATGATAGTCCGGCTATGCGGACACCCCCTAGTCCAGGACTCCCTCAGTAGCCCCTGAACCAGGCTTCAATGACGATGAGTCTGGCGCTCATATTGTTCGGCATTGCAAGGCGGGTTCCTCCTCCGAATAATTCATAGAAGATTGTGAACACCAGGATAGTGTCCGGCTCTGCAAAATAAATTCCACATTCCACCGTAGAGAGAATAATATGTACACAAGTTCAATCTGCTGACGTATTTTGTGGCATGACGTCATGCCACTACCAAGCCTTTACTTGAATCGTTTTTTATTATACCACCTCAGCGCGTTTAGCGAAGCGGTTTCCTTGGCACGTCTTGTCGAAGCAGAGATCGTGTTCCCCTTATTCCGGGATTCCCATTAATACGGACGTGGGTAACCCAACCATGCCCGTTGCCACACCCCCTCTATAGGAGGCGAGTCCCGAACGGTCACGGGGACGGCTCTTGGTATTCTCCCTCTTTATAATGGGACGAAGGCTTGTTTCTTTTCTTCAATCCTCAATCGAATCTATTCCTTGCCCCGAGTTCCAACACCCAGAGCCCCAGATTCGAGCGCTTCAGACCTTCAACAGTGTCCGGCTCCGACCTACAGGGCCGGTGGATGCCCTCCTCCGTCACGGAGGAAGACGTGCTAAAGCTGCGAGAGGCCAAGTACCTGACTTACGAGATTTCGCATAGATTGCCAGCCGAAGGGCAAGTCACCCCCACCCCCGAGCCCGGCGAGTATGTCGTGTTTGTATCCCACCTCCGTCGGGGTTTAGGCTTCCCGATGGATCCTTTTGTGAGAGGGCTCATGTTTTACTATGGGTTGGAATTGCATGACTTGGCTCCGGAGTCCATCCTCCATATCTCTTCATTTATTGTCGTCTAGGAAGCCTTCCTCCGTGTTACCCCTCACTTCGGCTTGTGGCTTAAGACCTTCGACGTGGAGCCGAAGATGATCGAGGGGCGTCTAGCAGAGTGCGGCGGGGCGGTTGTAAGCAGAAGGGCCGACGCTCCATGGCCCGAGGGCTCTTTTCAGGAGGAGCTCGGCTTGTGGCAGCAGGAGTGGTTCTACATAACCGCTCCTAGGGGCAGCAGGCAGAAGCCACCGCCCATCTTCCGCTCGGGCCCTCCACAGCGGCTGATGTCATGGGTCAGCCAAGGGCTCAACTGGGGACCGTCAAAGGACATGCCCCTACTGAAGGGCCGGATTCAAGACCTCCAGGCGAGGGAGATCGATCTGGTCGTGGTGATGCACGTCATGCTGATTAGGCGTCTCCTGCCCTGCAAACGCCGTCCTCTCCGGCTGTGGGAGTTTAATTTGGAGGGACCACGAATTCTTCAACACTTCATGGGTACGACACCCGTGGAGATGTACAAACTGTTCTTCGGATCACGAGAGGCATGTCCGGAATTGACCGAGGATGCCGGCCTAAGCTGCAATCGCCCGGATACACAAGTAAGTAGCTCCATGTCCGGACATACCATTTGTTTGCCTTTCTATGATTCGCCTTTTGACCAATTGTCCTCTAAACAGGAGTGGATAGCGCAAGCAAAACTGATACGGTGTCCGGCCCCCCTCCCAGAGACCGCCGGATCCCGTGCTGGTCAGGATGCTGGAGGTTGCGCCTTCAGAGGAAGGCAAAGGGGAGAATGGAGGAACTACCGCCTCAACCAAGGAGGCTTTTGAGGTAGGGGGGGATCGAGAATCCCTCCTTCTAAGGGGAGAAGAGGACCGCCTCCGAAAACCCGGATGCCAAAGCCCCGAAGCGGGGGAAGAGATCTTCACCAGAGGGTCCTGCGTCCGGAGAGGCTCCGGCCGCACAGTCTCCCCTAAAGAATCTGCCCTCCAGCGAGCCGTAAGTAGAAAAAAGGGAGTTTTGTAATAAGGGACATCCCTATTTATGCTTCTAAGGATAATTTAAGTTTTTACCTTGTAGTTCGGATCTCCATTCTTCTCAGATGAGCTCATCTTCGGGGGAACTCCGTCCGGAGATGATGGAGAGCGAGACGCCTCCATCTACCGCACCATCGGATAGGGCGGACGAGCCTGAAGTGTCATCACGGAGGGTATCTCCGAGTCCGGCAGGGCCGAATAGTTCGGCACCAACTGGTGTGCGGCCGGGGGAGCTGAAGGATCTGCTTGAGAGGGCGTCCATCTTAGAAGGTCACCGTACACTGATGAGTATGGTGATTGAAAGAATTTCATCCGCCGAAGGCGGATTGCGTGATGCTGTCAGGAGTTTGCTAGCGGGGTTTGAGGTACGCAAAAATGACATACCCTTTGACAGTTTTACACATAAAGTGCGCCCTGTATAGATAGTAGCCCCTGAGACTCGGTAGGGTGTCGAGAACGACAGCGTGCTGAGGATCAAAATCCCAGGTATTGATTTTCGCCTTTCCTGTGCCGGTGGCGGATAGTTCGGCGGCTAGCCGGACTGATGGAGTTGCCGAACTAAAGCGGCAGCTCGACGTTGCGGATGCGGACATCGCACTGGTCAATAAACGACTTGACGAGTCGCAAGGTAGGTTTTTTCTCCGTGGTCACCTAGTAAGGGAGCCGAAGCCCACTCCTTACAACATGTGTGCTAAATGCAGATGGTGCCACTGCTGTGGAGAGCCTTCGGGCAGAACTTGCTCAAGCCAAGGAGCAAGCCAGAAGGAGTGATGCGGCTGCCTCGAGGGCGGCCGAAGAGCTAGAAACCGAAAGGGCTGCACACTGCCGAAGCAGGGAGGAGATGGCCGAAATGGCCGTGAAGTTAAAAGATGCTACCGACCGCAATGAGGTTCTTGAAAAGGAGCCTCTAGCAGAGCGAGAAGACCTAGGGAAGGCCACCGCCAAAGCCAAGGATGCCCGTTCTACAATGCGGGCTATAAAGGAGGAGCTGCGCCAGGCCGGAGACATTGTGGCTGGCAAGCCCTTTCTGTTGCGCCGAAGGTTTACAGATCCAAAGTATGCTCAGCTTGGCCAGCTGTGGGGTCCGGAGGATCCTTATATGGACTTAGCGGCGAGTGCGGCAGATGCCGTTGTGCACTTCCGAAGTCAGAAGGATCACAAGACAGAAGAGCTGTTTTGGTCTCAATTCCATAGTCTGGAGCATTCACTTCCGCTGACCAATCGGTTGGCCGAGTGAGCTAAGCTGAATAGATTGTCCGGACTTGCCATGACGGATATCGTGACTCATGTCTCGCCGGATAGGCCCAAGCCAAAGAGTTATTTTGGCTTATTGCAGCAATTTCTTGGGGCGGTGCCGCATATCAAGGTGATGAAGTGGTCGGCCTGCATAGAGGGTGCATGGATGGCCCTCGCCCGTGTGAAGACACATTGGACAGAGATGGATGCTATCGCTGTTGCGACCCAGGGTTCGGACGAGAGCCGGTTACCCGCCGAGCACTATTTTGGGGAAGTTCTGTGTGGTGCTCGTGTAATAGAGTCGCAGTGCTCAAAAAATGTCACGTTCAAATGAACGTTTTGGTTTGTAAAATGATGTTTATGATGTAAGCGCTTTTTGTACTTGTGCGTTCAAGTATTGAAATATCTCCTGTGCAGCCATTTATGTATACGTGTGTATAACCTGAAAGATGGCAGTCGTCGGCTTCAGCCCCCACGCACAAGGTGCGGGGGTGTTCGCAAAAATAGCGCATTTTCACACTTAATTCGACGTCTCGGTCCTGTGAAGGAGGTGGTAGCATAGCAAACGAGGCAACCGGACTATAATGCTTTATCACTTTCACTTAGCCATAGGAGTTCGAGGGTGGGGCTACGATATAGCCCCTAGGGGTACCGCGCTCTCCGAATTCGGGGCGCGTATGTGCCTGACCAGGAAACGGTCCTTCGTCAAAGCGGAGGAATTCTAAACGTTCCGGTAGTCGATCGAGTGGTTGACCAGTCTCTCACTGTATCATGACAGTCAGTTTTCGGCTTTCTCTACTGAGGTGCTCGCCCGGCCGAACCGGGGCACAATTGCAGTAGTTCTCCTGGTGCCGCGTTAGCCGATGATACAGAACGTAAGGCAACAAAACACAGGAGCCGGGCAAACCCAACATTTGACCAAAGACATGATTCGGAGCTGATGCATATAAGGCCTAACTCGAGACGCCGAACACTCCCTAAGGTATTCGGTCTTTATGATAGCGGGCAGAACAATGCCCTAAGCCCCTAGTGTCCAGGTACACGCAAGGTCCTCTGACGCGGCCGATGCCAAAACGTCAGTCTCCTCTCTGGTTGTAATGAGAAACCTGGGGATATATAGCAACAAGAGACAGTAAAAAAGGTTTACGCAGGGTCTTAATCTGAAAAGAATCCTTGCAACGGGTCCCTACTGCACGTCTGCGCCTATGTCTCCGTTGTGCTGTATCCTGGACGGGTGTAACAGGCTGTTCGTCTGTAAAAGAGAGGAACTTAGTTTGAAAAGTAATCGTGCAAAAAATGAATTAAAAATCAAAATATGAATGAATGAGTAAAGCTGAGCTTATATTAGCTCATACGCACAGCCCCTTGTAAAGGGGTGTGCGGCTAGGGAGCCCCTAGCTTATTTATGCCGGACTCGTCTAGCCGTGTCCGGGGTCTTGAACGACCTTTTAATGAGATGATGCCACGTGGACCGGGCATTTTAAGTGTAAGAGACGCGTAGTGTGGTATTGCATTAAAGCGGACAAAAGCTTCACGTCCCAATAGTGCTTGATGGCTACTTTTGAATGGGGCGACATGAAAGATTAGCTTTTCGCGTCGGAAGTTGTCGAGTGACCCGAACACAACTTCTAGTAGTAAGGAGCCCGTGCACTTGGCGTAAGGGCCTGGCGTTACTCCTTTGAAGGAAGTGCGGCTATGTCGGATTTTAGTAAGGTCTATCCCCAACTTGCGGATTGTGTCCGGATATAGCAGGTTTAAATCACTGCCGCCGTCCATCAGGACTTGTGTAAATTGTAGTCCGTCGATTATAGGATCCAATATCAGAGTAGTCCATCCTGCGTTTCGAATACTTCTGGAATAGTCCAGGTGGTCGAAAGTAATTGGTTTTGACATCCAATCTCGAGGTTCCGCTGGGGTGGACCGTGCGACACCTACTTTGGCGAGTGCCGCATTGTTGTTCCGTATTATCACATGAAGTGAGTTTACTGTTTTGACTTCTTGCGGGAAAGTCTTCTGTTTTCCGGCGCTCTGCTGGTGGGGTTCGTCATCATCCTCGCTTGGCGCGTCGAGCCCCTTGTGTTCGGCGATGAGTCGGCCGGACTGTTTAAAGACCCAACAATTTTGGTGGGTGTGGTTTGCAGGCCTTCCGGAGGTGCTGTGGATTTGACATATCCGATCCAAAATTTTGTTTAAGTTGGATAGCTCTTCACTATTGTCCTTAAGAGGCAGTCTTTTGTTGTTTGGCCGCGAGCTTTTGAATCCGGTGTTGACCGCCGTACTTTTGGGCTTTTTTCTTTATTTCGGCGCTGGTCCTTTCTGCGCCGTGATTTTCCGTTTCCATCACTGATCTCGGATGTAGTCGGGTCGCTGGTTCTGCATCTTGCTAGCCAGCTGTCTTCCCTCGCGCAAAAGCGGGTCATGACGCTTGTTAGCGCGGCCATTGTTCTTGGCTTCTCTTGGCCGAGGTGTCTGGCGAGCCATTTGTCTCGGACATTATGTTTAAAAGCTGCTAAGGCTTCATCGTCCGGACAGTCGACTATTTGGTTCTTTTTGGTAAGAAACCTGTTCCAGAATTTGCGCGCTGAATCTCCGGGCTGTTGAGTTATGTGACTTAAATCGTCTGCATCCGGAGGGCGGACATAAGTCCCTTGAAAATTTGCTCTAAACTCGTCCTCGAGCTCTTCCCAACTTCCATCAGTATTTTCTGGGAGGCTTTTGAGCCAATGCCGAGCTGGCCCTTTGAGTTTGAGCGGTAGATATTTTATGGCGTGGAGATCACCTCCTCTAGCCATGTGTATGTGCAGTATGTAATCCTCAATCCAGACTCCGGGGTCTGTTGTCCCGTCGTATGCCTCTATGTTTACGGGTTTGAATCCCGCTGGAAATTCATGATCCAGCACCTCATCGGTGAAACATAGTGGGTGTGCGGCGCCCCTGTATTTAGGCGTGCCGTTATCTTCGAACATGCGGCGTGTTGTGTTGCTTCCTGGGGCCCTCTTTTTTGGCCCATAAATGGACCTGACCGGGCCATCTGTATTACGAGGATCGTGTGTCGTCTTGTGTGCGGCGCCGCTTGTCGCTTTTGGCCAGTCATCTGGTCGTCTATCCGGCCAGGTGGCCTCTTTGCTTTTTGAATGTGGGGGCTCTATGGCCTCCTCGTCGAATTCTGGCAGCAACTTGCGCTTCGGGTAGCTCTTTGTTTGGTGGCTATTGCCATATTTGTCCGCGATCTTGAGTACTTTGCTCCACCTCATTCTGAGTATGTCTTCCGCTGTTTTGAGCTTCCATTTTTCCCTTTTCAGACTTTTTGCAGTGGCGACAAGTCTTTTGTGAAGGTTCCTATTCTCCGGAGGTGTGTCCGGCGTGAGGTCGTCTGGGCTGTTGTTTTCGCCGGGCATGGATTGATTATCCGATTCGTCCTGTTCGGACGATTGCTTGGTTGCATGTTCGTCGTCCACTGGTTTGCCCTGCTCTATTGCTGGGTCATTAGGAGTGTTGTTTTTGTCAAGGTGGGACTTAGGGCGGCGTCTGCATCGTCGTTTTGGTTGTTTGTCAGCAGAATTATCCTTTGCTGCGTCCTGTTGTTCCTTGTTATCGCTTCCTTTTGGGGTGTCCACCATATATACATCATGGGTTGGGGTGGCCTCCCAGTGCTCGGTAGGCACTGGTTCTTGGTAGTCTCCGGCATCGTCGTCCATACCGTCGATGTCTTCGGAGTCGTAGTCTAGCATGTCGGTTAGATCGTCGATAGTGGCTACAAAGTGGGTGGTGGGTGGGCTTTGAATTTCTTTATCGTCCGCATCCCAACCATCCTGACCGCAGTCCGGCCAGGGTTCTCCTGATAACGAAAGATGCTTTAGTGAGTTCAGGAGGTCGCCAAAGGGCGAGTGCTGAAAGATGTCCGCAGCAGTGAACTCCATGATCGGCGCCCAATCGGATTCGATTGGTAGGGGCGCGGGAGGTTCGGAGTCCGGCAAGGAGTCCGGCATCTCGGAGTCACGAGCTTTATAAGGGACAAGGTCAGTATTCGGCTCCATCACCGTAGAAGTTGCAGCTCCCGAGGCGGTGTCCAGCCACCTGTCCTCGATCTGTGCGGTTGGCTCCGAACTATGGGTCGAAGCGGATTCGTGTGCGGCCTCCAAGGTACTGTCCGGCGGCAGAGCTAGATCATACCCATCGTGACAGTGCGGCACGCTCCGCTGTGGCTCGAATCCGTCGAAGATCAAATCTCTGCGGATGTCAGCCGTGAAGTTTAGGCTTCCAAATTTGACCTAATGGTCAGGGGCGTGGCTTTCGATCTGCTCCAGATGGCCAAGTGAATTGGCCCGCAGTGCGAAGCTGCCGAATACGAAGATCTATCCGGGGAGAAAAGTCTCACCCTGGATGGTGTTGTTGTTGATTGAAGAAGCCATCAAGCCTATCGGTGATGACACAGAGGAACTCTCAATGAAAGCACCAATGTCGGTGTCAAAACCGGCGGATCTCGGGTAGGGGGTCCCGAACTGTGCGTCTAGGCGGATGGTAACAGGAGACAAGGGACACGATGTTTTTACCCAGGTTCGGGCCCTCTCGATGGAGGTAAAACCCTACTCCTGCTTGATTGATATTTATGATATGGGTAGTACAAGAGTGGATCTACCACGAGATCAAGGAGGCTAAACCCTAGAAGCTAGCCTATGGTATGATTGTTGTAATGGTTGTGTGTCCTACGGACTAAACCCTCCGGTTTATATAGACATCGGAGAGGGCTAGTGAGGGAGTCCTGGACTAGGGGGTGTCTGGACAGCCGGACTATCATCGTCCGCCGGACTCCAAGACTACGAAGATACAAGATTGAAGACTCCGTCCCATGTCCGGATGGGACTTTCCTTGGCGTGGAAGGCAAGCTTGGCGATACGGATATGTAGATCTCCTACCATTGTAACCGACTCTGTGTAACCCTAGCCCTCTCCGGTGTCTATATAAACCGGAGGGCTTTAGTCTGTAGGACATAACCTCCATTACAACAATCATACCATAGGCTAGCTTCTAGGGTTTAGCCTCCTTGATCTCGTGGTAGATCCACTCTTGTACTATCCATATCATCAATATTAATCAAGCAGGACGTAGGGTTTTACCTCCATCAAGAGGGCCCGAACCTTGGTAAAACATCGTGTCCCTTGTCTCCTGTTACCATCCGCCTAGACGCACAGTTCGGGACCCCCTACCCGAGATCCGCCGGTTTTGACACCGACATTGGTGCTTTCATTGAGAGTTCCTCTGTGTCGTCACCGATAGGCTCGATGGCTTCTTCAATCAACAACAACGCTATCCAGGGTGAGACTTTTCTCCCCGGACAGATCTTCGTATTCGGTGGCTTCGCACTGTGGGCTAATCACTTGGCCATCTGGAGCAGATCGAAAGCTACGCCCCTGGCCGTCAGGTCAGGTTCGGAAGCCTAAACTTCACGGCCGAATCCGCGGGGACTTGATCTTCGACGGGCTCGAGCCACAGCCGAGCGTGCCGCACTGTCACGATGGGCACGATCTAGCTCTACCGCCGGACAGTGCCTTGGTGGCCGCACACGAATCCGCTCTGGCCCTCAGTCCGGAGCCGATCGCCCAGATCGAGGACCGGTGGCTGGACACCGCCTCAGGGGCTGCAACTTCCACGGTGATGGAGCCGAACACTAACCTTGTCCCCTGCAAAACTCGCAACTCCGAGGTGCCGGACTCCCTGCCGGACTCCGAACCTCCCGCGCCCCTGCCAATCGAGTCTAATTGGGCGCCGGTCATGGAGTTCACTGCCGCGGACATCTTCCAACACTCGCCCTTTGGCGACATCCTAAATTCACTAAAACATCTCTCGCTATCCGGAGAGACCTGGCCGGACTATGGCCAGGATGGTTGGGATGCGGACGACGAAGAAATTCAGAACCCACCCACCACCCACTTTGTAGCCACTGTCGACGATCTAACCGACATGCTAGACTATGACTCCGATGACATCGACGGTATGGACGACGATGCCGGAGACGAACAAGAGCCAGCGCCTACAGGGCACTGGAAGACCACCTCGTCATATGACATATACATGGTGGACACCCCAAAAGACGGGGACGGTGAAGAAGCAGCGGAGGCAGATCCCCTAAAGAAACAGCCCATGTGCCGACGTCAGCGGCGCCGCTCTAAATCCCGCCACAGCAAGAATGGAGATTCCGGCACAGGAGATAATAACACCCCAGACAGTGCCGAAGGCAACCCCCTCCAGCAAGATTCAGCGCAGGAGGATGCAGAAGCAAGCCCTCACGAGAGAGCGGCAGACAAAGAGGTCGAGGATGATAATTACATACCTCCCTCCGGAGACGAGGCAAGCCTCAACGACGACGAATTCGTCGTGCCAGAGGATCCCATCGAATAAGAGCATTTTAAACGCAGGCTTATCGCCACGGCAAATAGCCTAAAGAAAAAGCAGCAGCAGCTTCAAGCTGATCAAGACCTGCTGGCCGATCGATGGACCGAGGTCCTCGCGGCCGAAGAGTACGAACATGAACGCCCCTCCAAAAGCTACCCAAAACGCAAGTTGCTCCCCCCATTAGAAGAGGAAGCATACATACCTTCATCACCAGCGCACAATACGGCCGACCGACCACCCCGTGGTCGCGACAGAGAGGCATCCAGGCCCTCCACCAAGACCGTACCCCGGCATCGCTCCAAAAGTACGAAGCCAAGAGGGAACGCGCCGGACTTGCGAGATATATTGGAGGACAAAGCAAGGCAATCCAAATCCAAATAAGGATCACGTGGGCGCCCCACGACCCACGACGAATATCGTCGCGCCGGATACAACAACTCCGGCCGGGCCGAACACAGCAGACAACGCTCCCTCGAGCTACGTCGTGATATCGCTCAATATAGAGGCGCCGCACACCCGCTATGCTTCACTGACGAAGTAATGGATCATCAAATCCCTGAAGGGTTTAAACCCGTAAACATTGAATCCTACGATGGCACAACAGACCCCGCGGTTTGGATCGAAGATTATCTCCTTCATATCCATATGGCCCGCGGCGATGATCTCCACGCCATCAAGTATCTCCCACTCAAGCTTAAAGGACCAGCTCGGCATTGGCTTAACAGCTTGCCCGCAGAGTCAATTGGGTGCTGGGAAGACCTGGAAGCCGCATTCCTCGACAAATTCCAGGGCACGTATGTGCGACCACCAGACGCCGATGACCTAAGCCACATAATTCAGCAGCCAGATGAATCGGCCAGACAGTTCTGGACACGGTTCTTAACAAAGAAAAATCAAATCGTCGACTGTTCGGATGCAGAGGCCCTCGCAGCCTTCAAACATAACATCCGCGACGAGTGGCTAGCCCGGCACCTAGGACAGGAAAAGCCGAAATCCATGGCAGCCCTCACATCACTAATGACCCGCTTCTGTGCGGGAGAGGACAGCTGGCTAGCTCACAGCAACAACCTAAGTAAAATTTCTGGCATTCCGGATACCAAGGACCACAATGGCAGGTCGCGTCGAAGCAAAAATAAACGCTGCGTTAGCGGCGATGACAAGGAGGATACGGCAGTCAACGCCGGATTCCGAGGCTCTAAACCCGGTCAGCGGAAGAAGCCATTTAAAAGAACAACTCCGGGTCCGTCCAACTTGGACCGAATACTCGACCGCTCATGTCAGATACATGGCACCCCCGAAAAGCCAGCTAACCACACCAACAGAGATTGTTGGGTATTCAAGCAGGCAGGCAAGTTAATTGCCGAAAACAATGACAAGGGGCTGCATAGCGACGACGAGGAAGAGACCCGGCCGCCGAACAGTAGAGGACAGAAGGGTTTCCCCCCACAAGTGCGGTCGGTAAACATGATATACCCAACCCATATACCCAAGAGGGAGCGGAAGCGTGCACTAAGGGACGTATATGCGATGGAGCCAGTCACCCCGAAGTTCAATCCATGGTCCTCTTGCCCGATCACTTTCGATCAAAGAGACCATCCGACCAGCATATGCCATTGCGGATTTGCCGCAATGGTTTTGGACCCAATCGTTGATGGATTTCACCTAACGAGAGTCCTGATGGACGGCGGCAGTAGCCTGAACCTGCTTTATGAGGATACAGTGCACAAGATGGGCATAGACCCCTCAAGGATTAAACCTACAAAAACGACCTTCAAAGGTGTCATACTAGGTGTTGAGGCCAATTGTACAGGCTCAGTCACACTGGAAGTGGTCTTCGGATCCCCGTACAATTTCCGGAGCGAGGAGTTAATCTTCGACATAGTCCCATTCCCCAGCGGCTATCACGCTCTGCTCGGATGAACCGCGTTTGCAAAGTTCAACGCGGTGCCGCATTACGCACACCTCAAGCTCAAGATGCCAGGCCCTCGTGGAGTCATCACGATCAACGGAAATACGGAACGCTCCCTCCGAACGGAGGAACATACAGCGGCTCTCGCGGCAGAAGTACAGAGCAGCCTTCTAAGGCAATTTTCGAGTCCGGCCGTTAAACGGCCGGACACGGCCAAACGGGCCCGGAGCGACATCAACCAAGACCACCTGGCACGTTCCGAGCACGCGTAGCAATGCGGCACCAACCCCAGCCCTCGCATAATTGCAAGACCAACCCTCCGCGTACATCATTACGCTCTGGAGATACCATGGGCCTAGGGGGAGGGGCACGACCACAAACAAACCCAGAGTGCGACTCGACCACACCAGGGGCTCCCAAGTGTGTCACTCTTTTTATTTTCCTTCTTTTTATATACAGGACTCCATTTACCAGAGGCCCTGTCCGGCGGTTGACCCGCCGAACTCACGATGCAACAGCTAGGGAAGAAAGAAGGTTGCGATGAACACTCAGGTGGTCTCCATTACGAGCATTAAATTCGATTATATACACCAGTCCGCAGCCCACCCCTGGAGGGGAACATGTTTATTTAGTCCAATCCCTTGCTTACCGCACTATTTGTATCCTTCCGCACTCATAGCAGAATTCCTTGAATAAATAATGCAGCACTCTTTTGCCTGTAATTGCATTACTTTACATATATGTTCACTAATGACATCTTGCACCCGTATATTTTGGTACGGCCGAATACACCAGGGGCTTATGTTCCCCACATTATGGTGTGATAAGTCCGAACACTTTCACAAGTGCGGCACCCCGAACTTATAGCATTATATGAATTGGCTCCGAATCATGTCTTGGGTCAATAGTTGGGTTTGCCCGGCTCCCACGTTTTGGTGCCGTACGTTCCGTTCTATCGGCTAAGGTGGCACTGGGAGAACCACTGCGATTGCGCCCCGGTTGAGCTGGGCGAGCGCCTCAGTGGAGAAAGCTAAAACTGGCTGGCATGATAAGGCGAGAGACTGGTCGCTGTTCGAGAGGTCTTTTCGGGTCCCTAAAGACTTATGCCGCTTCGAGCGAAGTACCGGATAATGTCCGACGAAGGCGTGGATAGCGCCTCGAATTCGGTCTTCCGAATACTAGGGGCTTCGCCGAAATTTAAAATTATAGAATTCTATGGCTAAGTGAGAGTGTTCAAGCATTATAAGTCCGGTTGCCTTGTTCGTTGTGTTTAGCGCCTCCCTAGATGGACCCAAAAATGGGAACAAGAGTGCTCAAGTTTATCCCGAACACCCCAGCACTCGTGGCTTGGGGGCTGAAGCCAACGACTTGCCATCTCTCAGATTTTATAAATGGCCGCACAGAAGGTAATATTTTAAATTAAACAAGTGTTGCGTGGCGCATATGAACAAAGTTTTCAGCGCACAGGATAATACATAGAAAGTTTACTCAATAATTACTTCTCTGGGGCACTCATCCGCAATATTGCGGGCACCCTTCAGGACAGTCTTATAGTACATCTCGGGCGTACGATACTCCTTGCCCGCTGGCGGCGGATCAGTAAGAAGCCTCTCCGCATCCAGCCTGCCCCAGTGCACCTTTGTGCGGGCAAGGGCCCGATGAGCACCTTCAATACAGGCGGAGCGCTTGATAACATCCACCCAGGGGCACGCATCCACCAGCCACTGCACGAGGCTGAAGTAGCTCCCAGGCATGGCCTGTCCAGGCCACAGTCGGACTATAAGGCCCTTCATGGCCTCCTCAGCTACCTTGTGGAGCTCGACCAGCTGCTTCAGCTGGTCGCTAGGGGGCACCGGATGGCCGGCCTCAGCGTACTGAGACCAGAAGACCTTCTCCGCTGAGCTCCCCTCCTCGCCACAGTAGAATGCGGCAGCATCGGATACACTGCGAGGCAGATCTGCAAACGCCCCTGGAGAGCTCCGAATTCGGGTAAGTGTCAGGTAGTTTACATTAACATGCTTGCTTTGCATGAAACATGCCTTACCCGCCGCTATTTTCTTCATATCCTCAACCTCCTGAAGGGCCTTACGGGCTTCGGCCTTGGCGGACTTGGCACTTTCGAGAGCCGAGGCGAGCTCGGACTCTCGAGTCTTTGAGTCGCGCTCCAAACTCTCATGCTTCTCCATGAGAGCCTGGAGCTCTTGCCGCACCTCCGCCACCCGCGCCTCTTGCTTCTCTCGCTCTGCCCGTCCCACGGCCGCATTGCGTTCGGCCGTGGACACAGCCTCCTTTAGGGTTGCCACCTCGTTCGTGGCCCCTGCAGTACCCATGTTATCCTTGTTAATTTTATTGCAACCGAAATCCTTTTGTGTAAGGTAAATATTCAAAGTGGTGCTACTCACCTTCTTTGTCCTCGAGCTGCCTCTTGGCATGGCCGAGCTCTCGCTCGGACCGCTCGAGATCTTGCTTTAACGCACCAACCTCCGCAGTTAGTGCGGCAGAGGTCAGCAGCGCAGCCTGCAAACCCATATTGACATAATTTATTAGCAACCCTGCGTATATCTTTTCAGATCCTCGGTCCGGCTTGTCTTTCCGAACACCGAACCGAGCATCAGGGGCTACTGTCTATGCGGTATTACATTACATAATTTTAACTTCTTACCTCAAAGCCTGTTAGAAGGCTACTGCAGGCTTCGGTCAGCCTGCTCTTGGCGAGCTGCACCTTCTGAATCACCGCACTCATAACAGTGCGGTGTTCTTCCTCAATGGAGGCACCTTAGAGCGCCTCCAGCAAGTTGTCCGGTGCCTCTGGTTGGACGGAGGCCACCGGCGTCACGGTCTTGCCCTTCTTGTGAAGGGGCCGCTTGCCGGACTCCGGAACCACTGCAGGTTCCGGCGTAGAGTCCGGCGCAAAGTCCGGGAGGCTGCCTTGCGGCGCCTCTAGAGCCTCCTCCTGATGGGCCCCTTTTTGGGATCCCACCTCGGCGTCCTCATCGGCGCGAGGGGTGGAGGCAGTCAGGATGGAATCCACATCCGACGGAGCCAACGACCCGCTCGATGAAGCGGGGAGATCATCATCGGCCGGACTGCAGGCAGCATGCGACATTAGAAGGACACTATGTGACACAAAAGAGAAATTACAAATCATTCAGGAATCCGGATACTTACGATCTCGCCGGAGGCCTGGCCCTTGAAGGCCACTCTTCGCCGCCAACGTTGGTGTTGGCAGAGCTGTCCGGGGGAATGGTTCTCCCCCTCTTGGACCCTTCGGCCTCCCCTGTTGGGGAAGCCTTCCTCTTCCTCTCTCCCTCCTCTGGGAGAGAGTCTTCTTCCTCCTCCTCATCTTCGGGGGAGGAGTCCGCCTCGGAGTCGTCGGAGACCTGAAAACGGGAACTCTTTCGAGTACCCGTGGCCACCTTCTTGGCCTTCTTCTCCGGCACCACGTGCGGTGCCGGAACCAGTAGCCCCGCTAGACGGGCGTCCACTGGGTCTTCTGGCATGGGAGCCGGGCAGATGAGCTGCTCGGCCTTCTTCATCCATTCATGTCAAAGGAAAAGGGAGATTAAAACCCGCTTAGAATCAAACTATTAGCAACAAGTGTCCCGTAAAGGGGTAGAATCACTTACCCCGTCAGCTGGACGCTGCGAGTGAAATCCGCGATCTTCCGTCGCGGATGCGGGGGCTTCGGCGCCCTTAAACAGCACCCTCCAGGCGCCTTCGTACGTCATGTCGAAGAGCCCGCTCAACGCCTGGTGCTGTTCCGGATCGAACTGCCACAGATTGAATGCCCGTTCTTGGCATGGGAGAATTCGGTGGACGAGCATGACTTGGACCACGTTAACTAGCCTGAGCTTCTTATTCACCAGCTTCTGGATACAGGCTTGGAGTCCCGTCAGCTCCTTCGAATTACCCCACAGCAAGCCCTTCTCTTTCCAGGAGGTGAGCTGCGTAGGGATTCCAGATCTGAACTCGGGGGCCGCCGCCCACGTAGGGCCGCGCGGCTCGGTGATATAGAACCACCCCGACTGCTACCCCTTAACGGATTCCACGAAGGCCCCTTCGAACCAAAGGACGTTGGTCATCTTGCCCAACATGGCTCCTCCGCACTCCGCTTGAGTGCCCTTCACCACCTTCGGCTTGACGTTGAAGGTCTTGAGCCACAAGCCGAAGTGGGAATGGATGCAGAGGAAGGCCTCGCACACGACAATAAACGCCGAGATGTTGAGGATGAAGTTTGGCGCCAGATCATGGAAATCCAGGCCGTAGTAGAACATGAGCCCCCGGACAAAGGGGTGAAGTGGAAAGCCCAGTCCACGGAGGAAGTGGGGAAGGAAAATGACCCTCTCATGGGGCCTGGGGGTGGGGATGAGCTGCCCCTCGTCGGGCAGCCGGTGCGCGATGTCGCCGGAAAGGTATCCGGCGCTGCGCAGCTTTGTGATGTGCTCCTCCTTAACGGTGGAGGCCAACCACTTGCCTCCCGCTCCGGACATGGTCGGAGAAGGTTGAGACGAGATGCTCAAACTTGGGCGCTGGGGCTCAAGTGCGCGGAGATGGATAAGCAAAGGAGGAAGAAGACGTAGGTGAAAAGGTGAATCCTTATCCCTTATATATAGGCGGATGAAACTATGCGTCCCCACTAGCCTGGTAAAACTCGCTTATCTCCCAAGCGCCACCATCAATGACGCGGTTGGGTTACCCACGTCCGTATTGATGAGAATCCCGGAATAAGGGGAACACGATCTCTGCTTCGACAAGACGTGCCAAGGAAACCGCTTCGCTAAACGCGCTGAGGCGGTATAATAAAAAATGATTCAAGTAAAGGCTTGGTAGTGGTGTGATGTCATGCCGCAAAATATGTCAGCAGATTGGACTTGTGTACATTTTATTCTCTCTACGGTGGAATTTATTTTGCAGAGCCGGACACTATCCTGGTGTTCATGATCTTCTATGGATTATTTGGAGGAGGAACCCGCCTTGCAATGCCGAACATTATGCGCGCTGGACTCATCGTCATTGAAGCCAGGTTCAGGGGCTACTGAGGGAGTCCTGGACTAGGGGGTGTCCGGACAGCCAGACTATCATCGTCCGCCGGACTCCAAGACTACGAAGATACAAGATTGAAGACTCCGTCCCGTGTCCGAATGGGACTTTCCTTGGCATGGAAGGCAAGCTTGGCGATATGGATATGTAGGTCTCCTACCATTGTAACCGACTCTGTGTAACCCTAGCCCTCTCCGGTGTCTATATAACCGGAGGGCTTTAGTCCGTAGGACATAACCTCCATTACAACAATCATACCATAGGCTAGCTTCTAGGGTTTAGCCTCCTTGATCTCGTGGTAGATCCACTCTTGCATACCCATATCATTAATATTAATCAAGCAGGACGTAGGGTTTTACCTCCATCAAGAGAGCTCGAACCTAGGTAAAACATCGTGTCCCTTGTCTCCTGTTACCATCCGCCTAGACGCACAGTTCGGGACCCCCTACCCGAGATCCGCCGGTTTTGACACCGACAGCTAGGGTTACAGTGAGTCGGTTACAATGGTAGGAGATCTACATATCCGTATCGCCAAGCTTGCCTTCCACGCCAAGGAAAGTCCCATCCGGACACGGGACGAAGTCTTCAATCTTGTATCTTCATAGTCTTGGAGTCCGGCTGACGATGATAGTCCGGCTATCCGGACACCCCCTAGTCCAGGACTCCCTTAGGCACGTTCCAAGGGGTCAACCCGGGGAGGAGCCAGCCGAAGGGAAAGGTCACGCTGCCCGTGACGTTCGAAGGCGAGCTGAACCACAGGACGAAGAGGATTGTCTTTAATGTAGCCGAGATCCCCTTTCCCTACAATGGGATCCTCGGTTGCCCGGCACTAGCCAAGTTCATGGCAGTTTCACATTACGCCTACAACACACCGAAGATGCCCGGGCCGATGAATATAATCACCGTCCCCTCCGACAAGCAAGACGCGTTGATTTGCGCCAACCAACTCTACCGGGAAGCAATTGCAGCAGCTGCCGCCAAGGCACCTGCTCCTGCCGACGGAGCCTCGGGAGGGAAAAAGATCAGCGAGACCCCTCGCACCCACTCCGGCAAGCGCACCTCTTCGGGGTGTTGCGCTCCCGTTGAGAACGTGCCAGAGAGCTCCACCGGCAAGAGCAAGAAGTCCAGAGCTGCACCACCAGAGACCAAGAAGGTGCCCGTCAAGGAGGACGGCACGAGGGGAGCTTTTACCATAAGCTCCACCCTCGATGGCAAATAGGAAAGCGAGCTCGTCATTTTCCTGCGGGCGAATGTCGATGTGTTTGCATGGCAAGCCTCCGACATCCCCGGCGTTCCTAGGGAAGTGATTGAGCACCATCTTGCTGTCTATCCTCATGCACAGCCCATCAAGCAGAAGGTCAGGAAGCAAGCTCTGGAGAGGCAGGAGTTCATCACGGAGGAGATCAGAAAACTAGAGGCGGCAGGCTTGGTTTGGGGAGTGTTCCATCCGACGTGGTTGGCCAACCCGGTAGTGGTGCGCAAGGCAAACGGGAAGTGGAGACTGTGTATTGATTACATAGACATCAACAAAGCTTGTCCAAAGGATCCCTTCTCGTTACCGCGCATCGACCAGATTGTTGACTCCACAGCTGGGTGTGACCAGTTATCATTCCTCGACGCCTACTCAGGGTACCACCAGATCTTGATGACGAAAGAAGACGACGAGAAGACAGCATTCATCACCCCATGTGGTACGTATTTCTTTTTACGGATGCCTTTCAGGTTGAAGAGTGCTGGCTCAACTTTTGCAAGAGCAGTCCAAATTGGTTTCGAGCCCCAGCTACATAGAAATATGGAAGCTTATTGTCACGCCCAATATGTGAGCCTATCCAAAAGGAACTAGAAGGTCCCACCAAGGATAGACCCGCATATTGAAATGCTTTTGCAAGGTGGATATCATTACATCAACATTACATAATAGATGGGGATACATACAAGAGGCATACATGCCACAAGAATACAACATCACAATACATCAGAGCACCATCCGACTACGGATGAAACACAAACAGAAACTCAAACGACATCCACCCTGCTAGCCCAGGCTGCCGACCTGGAACCTATCCCCTGATCGAAGAAGCAGAAGAAGAACTCCAAGCAAGCATCGCTCTCGCGTCATGATCATCGGAAAACCTGAACCTGCAACTGTTGTTGTAGTAATCTGTGAGCCACGAGGACTCAGCAATCCCATTACCATGGGTATCAAGACTAGCAAAGCTTAATGGGAAAGGAAGGGGGTAAAGTGGTGAGGTTGCAGCAGCGACTAAGCATGATATGGTGGCTAACATACGCAAATAAGAGCGAGAAGAGAACAAGCGGAATGGTCGTGAAGCTAGAAATGATCAAGAGGTGATCCTGAACTCCTACTTACGTCAAACATAACACAGAAACCGTGTTCACTTCCCGGACTCCGCCGAGAAGAGACCATCACGGCTACACACACGGTTGATGCGTTTTAATTCGGATCTGGTGTCAAGTTATCTACAACCAGACATTAACAAATTCCCATCTGCCACATAACCGCGGGCACGGCTCCCGAAAGTTTAAACCCTGCAGGGGTGTCCCAACTTAGCCCATGACAAGCTCTCGCAATCAATGAAGGAATAGACCTTCTCCCACGAAGACCCGATCAGTCTCAGAATCCCGGCTTACAAGACATTTCGAGAATGGTAAAACAAGACCAGCAAGACCTCCCGGCGTGCCGACATCCTGATAATAGCTGCGCGTATCTCGTCTCAGGCCACGACCGGATGAGCACTATGTACAACTAGAACCAGACCTCAAGTTTCCCCGAGGTGGCGCTGCAAGTGGCTCTAGTTTGGACCAACACTTAGACAAGCATTGGCCCGGGGGGGCTAAAATAAAGATGACCCTTGGGTTAATTACTCCCAAGGGAAAAGTAGGTGGTGGTGAGGCAAATGGTAAAACCAAGGTTGGGCCTTGCTGGACAAGTTTTATTCAAAGCGAACTGTCAGGGGGGTCCCATAAATCACCCGACCGCGTTAGGAACGCAAAATCCGGGAACATAACACCGGTATGACGGAAACTAGGGCGGCAAGAGTGGAACAAAACACCAGGCATAAGGCCGAGCCTTCCACACTTTACCAAATATATAGATGCATTAATAATATAAGAGATATTGTGATATCCCAACCAAAATCCTGTCCACCATGGAGAAATCTTCAACTTCACCTGCAGCTATCAACGCTATAAGAGGGGCTGAGCAAAGCGGTAACATAGCCAAACAACGGTTTGCTAGGAATGGTGTCAAAGGTTAGAGGTTCATGGCAATTTGGGATGGCTTGATAAGCAGGTAATAGGTAGCACAACATAGCGATAGAACGAAGCAACTAGCATAGCAATGATAGTAGTGAGATCCAGGGTAGCGGTCATCTTGCATGAAATCCCGCAAGGAAGAAGAACAAGTCCATGAAGAAGATGAAGCCACGAAGATGAACCGAGCGTAGACGAACGCATCCTCACGATCGCAACGAAACGGGAACTATCGAGAAGAAGCACACAACATGGTAAACACACCACACATGAACAAGACATGATGCACAACAAGCATGATGCATGAAAAGGCTACATGAAGCTACTCATGGCAAGATATGATGCAAACAAGAACAACACATCAAGGCAAGTTTAAATGAGGTCGGAAACAACATATAAAAATTCCGGTAAGTCCTCATATGCAAATTTCGAAATTGGTCCAGATCTGAATAAACCTTATGTTCAAGTTGTTAAACAGCAAGTTAAAGAGCACCAAGAAGATCTACACGAGATTCTAGTCAAGTTTCATATAAAGTTCAATAGATTCGGAGCTACGGGCTAGAAGATATGAGCAAAACAAGTTAAACATGGCATTGATGCAAAATGCACCCAAACATCAAGCAAACACCTCAAAACAAGTATGCAACATGATAATATGAAGCTACATGCAAAAACAAGCAAGTTTCATATAGAACACACTCAAAACGGAGCAACGGTTCAACACATACACTCTATACAAGTCATAACAACAATCTGTCCATAACAGCAAGTAGGCATATTGCAAGCATCAAAACAATATGCTATGGCACCCCAACATAATAACAAAAGGCATGGGCATGAAGTACAGGTAAAGCACAACAAAACATGAACACTGAGCTATCTCCAGAAACAACTAGAACATGCTCAAAATGACATGGAGAGATTGCAAATAATAACAGTTTCAGACTTTAGCAGAAATAACATCAGGTTGCAATGTTTAGAGCAAGCAAACAACATGTTACAAGAACATAACATGGAAAACAAAGGCATGGCATGAATCTACTAATAGCATAGAACAAAAGACCCTTACTGACCATGAGCCAAAAGGTCACAGAAAATATGATGGCACCCATGTAAACATGGCAAGTTATATTACAGATTCATACATGGCAGGAACAACAATAAGTAGGCATGTTGGTGAGCTTGTACCACTCACCACAGAGCAAAACATGGCATGGCAAGGCAACCAACAGTAAGAAGACAAGTTTATTAAGCTAAGCATGGCAAGAGCAAGGTCATAGGGTGCATGGATCACTAGAAAAGCATATGGCCAAAGCTAAACTTCATGTTAACAGGTTGACAGCAACATCATCAAGCAACTTTGGAGCAAGATTACAACATGATACAGCAGGCTATAATTTCAACCAAGGGCATGAATGGATAGAGCAAGACATGTAGATCAAAACATGTTTATAGAACATCTCCAGATTATGCATAGAATGATTAGTAGAAGCATGTTTACATAGCAACAAAATATGACAGAATCTGTCAGGAAAACAGCAACAGCAAGTACCCTACTTAACAAGCTCAATGCACTCACTACACAAGTCACAAAAATACATGGTAAGCACCTCTGGAAAGATGGCATAGCATAGATCAAAACACATGTAGACATCAACATCATAGGATGCACACATCAATCATGGCAAAAATGATAAATGAGCAAGTTATAACAGTTTCAGCAGCTTAACATCAACATGCACTCTTCCAACAGCATTTCGGGCACCAAGATGACCTCAAATGAACATGATGCAATGGAATGAAATGAAGTACTCGTTGAGGCGAACAATTTGACATATTACACGCACGAAACGGACCTACGGAGGCACAGATACAATGCCATGAACATGGCATGATAATGTTGAGATAATCGGGGACTTGGGCGTTTTCAGAGAGGGGGAAAGTCAACCTCGGTGGATCTCGCCGGAACAACTCGCCGGAGAACTCGAAGATGGCCGGGGAAGGGAGCTCCGGGGCGGAACGGGGCGGATCCGGCCGGATCTCGCCGGATCCGGCCGAGCTCCGGCGAAGGCGACGCGAGGCCGGGCGCGGGCGTCGACCGGGAGCAGCGGCCGGCGTTGGAGACGAGGCCTCCGGGCGCGGAGGTTGTGGCCGGGCG
>NC_041389.1:249510004-249541550 GCF_002162155.2 Triticum dicoccoides
GGCGGCGCGGGCCCCGCGAGCCGGATCTGGGCCGCGCGGGCCCTGGCGGCAGAGACGGCGGCGGGAGCGACGTGGCAGCCTGCGATTCGTCGGGGGACGGTGGCGGACGTGTCCGGCCGTCATGGACGTGTCCGGTGGCGGCGGGAGGAAGAGGACTAGGGTTTTGGACCGGGAATTCGGAGGGGGAGGTGTTTATATAGGTAGAAGGAGCTAGGAGAGTCCAAATGAGGAGTGGTTTTCGGCCACGCGATCGTGATCGAACGACCGAGAGCATGGAGGGGAGTTAGGTGGGTTTTGGGCCACTTTGGAAGGGTGTTGGGCTGCAAAGAGAAAGAGGCTTTTGCGGTTACCCGGTTAACCGTTGGAGTATCAAACAGACTCTAAATGGCACGAAACTTGACAGGCGGTGTACCGGTGCTATACCAGGGCCGCTTGGCAAACCTCGGGCCATTCCGAGAAAGTTTAACACCCACTCACGAAAAGAGAGAAGAGGGGGACGCCGGATGACATAGGAGTGCCGGATTGCAAAACGGACAACGGGGAAAATGCTCGGATGCATGAGACGAACACGTATGCAAAATGAAATGCACATGATGACATGATAAAATGCAACACGCAAGCAAATGACATGGCAACGACGGGGAATAACTGGCAGACACCTGGCGCATGAAATCCGGGGAGTTACACTTATATGGATGACATAGTGGTGAAAACTAAGAACAAAGTAACACTTGTGCAAGATCTGGAGGAAACGTTTGCGAACCTGCGCAAGATCAACCTCAAGTTGAACCCTGAGAAGTGTGTCTTCGGTGTCTCGTCCGGCAAGCTTCTCGGGCTCTTTGTGTCGCATCGCGGGATTGAGGAAAACCCAGACAAGATCAAGGCCATTGAGCAGATTGAGGCGCCTAAACGGATCAAAGACGTGTGTCGGCTCACTGGCTGCGTTGCCGCCATGAGCAGATTCATCTCCAAGTCCGCGGACCATGCCCTTCCCTTTTTCAAGATCTTGAAGAAGACGGGCCCAATGGAGTGGACCTCAGAGGCCGAAGCAGCGCTGCAAGATTTGAAGAAGTACCTCTCCTCTACCCCAGTGCTGGTTGCGCCCAAACCACAAGAACCGTTGCTGGTGTACCTTGCGGCAATGAATCAGGTGGTTAGCGCCGCACTAGTGGCGCAGAGAGAGGTCGACGAAGAGGCAGCGGCAGCGGCATAGTCAACAGATGGCGAACCGGAACCCTCCCCGGTAGGGCTCGGTCCCGGCAAGACCGAGTCCCCGGTAGAGGCTGACGCCAGTGCGACATGGCCCGCGCGACCGGGTGAAGTGGCGCAGAAGAAGAAAATGGTGCAACACCCAGTTTGCTTCGTCAGCTCCCTCTTGCAGGGGGCTAGGTCGAGGTACTCAGGCGTGCAAAAATTGCTCTTCGGCCTCCTTATGGCCTCGAGGAAGCTGCATCATTACTTCCAAGCACATGAGATCATCGTGGTCACCCGCCTCCCGTTGCAACGGATACTGCATAAACCAGATGCAACGGGGAGGATCGTGGAATGGGCCCTGGAGATGTCGAGTTTCAGTTTAAAGTTCGAAAGCACATCGATGATTCAGAGCAGGGTCTTGGCGGAGTTCGTTGCAGAACGGACCTCGACGCCTGACGAAGAGGTACCGGAGACCGCTCTCCCCGGCAAGGAAACGAGCCGCAACTAGATCATGTACTTCGATGGGGCTTTTTCGCTGCAAGGCACCGGTGCTGGTGTACTGCTTGTCGCACCCACCAGAGAGGACCTCAAGTATGTCGTCCAAATTCACTTTCCCCGGGAGATGTCAACTAACAACACCGCCGAGTATAAGGGCTTGCTTGCCGGTCTAAGGATCGCGGCGGACCTCGGAGTCAAAAAGCTCATCGTCAGGGGTGACTCGCAGCTCGTCGTCAGGCAGGTCAACAAAGATTATCAAAGCCCGTTGATGGAAGCTTACGTGAATGAAGTGAGGAAACTGGAGGAGCGCTTTGACAGTATACGACTAGAGCACGTCCCTCGGACGGAAAACGACATCGCCGACTACCTGTCAAAGCGTGCTGCCCTCAAGCTTCCTGTGGAACCAGGTATTTTGGTGCTTCGGTTAACTCAACCATCCGTCGTGAAGGAAATATGCCCTAGAGGCAATAATGAAGTTATTATTTATTTCCTTATTTCATGATAAATGTTTATTATTCATGCTAGAATTGTATTAACCAGAAACATAATACATGTGTGAATACATAGACAAACAGAGTGTCACTAGTATGCCTCTACTTGACTAGCTCGTTAATTAAAGATGGTTATGTTTCGTAACCATAGACATGAGTTGTCATTTGATTAACGGGATCACATCATTAGGAGAATGATGTGATTGACTTGACCCATTCCGTTAGCTTAGCACTTGATCGTTTAGTATGTTGCTATTGCTTTCTTCATGACTTATACATGTTCCTATGACTATGAGATTATGCAACTCCCGTTTACTAGAGGAACACTTTGTGTGCTACCAAACGTCACAACGTAACTGGGTGATTATAAAGGTGCTCTACAGGTGTCTCCGAAGGTACTTGTTGGGTTGGCGAATTTCGAGATTAGGATTTGTCACTCCAATTATCGGAGGGGTATCTCTGGGCCCATTCAGTAATGCACATCACTATAAGCCTTGCAAGCATTGTAACTAATGAGTTAGTTGCGGGATGATGCATTATGGAACGAGTAAAGAGACTTGCCGGTAACGAGTAAGCTAGGTATTGAGATACCGACGATCGAATCTCGGGCAAGTAACATACCGATGACAAAGGGAACAACGTATGTTGTTATGCGGTTTGACCGATAAAAGATCTTCGTAGAATATGTGGGAGCCAATACGAGCATCCAGGTTCCGCTATTGGTTGTTGACCGGAAACGTGTCTCGGTCATGTCTACATAGTTCTCGAACCCGTAGGGTCCGCACGCTTAAGGTTTCGATGACAGTTATATTATGAGTTTATGAGTTTTGATATACCAAAGGAGTTCATAGTCCCTGATGAGATCGGGGACATGACGAGGAGTCTCGAAATGGTTGAGACGTAAAGATCGACATATTGTGCGACTATATTCGGACATCGGAAAGGTTCCGAGTGATTCGGGTATTTTTTGGAGTACCGGAGAGTTACAGGAATTCATATTGGGCCTTAATGGGCCATACGGGAGAGGAGAGAAAGGCCCCAAAGGGTGGCCGCACCCCTCCCCATGGACTAGTCCGAATTGGACTAGGGAGGGGGGGCGCCCCCTTCCTTCCTTCTCCTTCTCCCTTCCCTTTCCTTCTCTCCTACTCCTTCTACTTGGAAGGGCTCCTAGTTCTACTAGGAAAGGGGGAATCCTACTCACGGTGGGAGCAGGACTCCCCTAGGGCGCGCAATAGAGAGAGGGCCGGCCCTCCCCCTCCTCCACTCCTTTATATACGGGGAGGGGGGCACCCCTTGGAGATACAACAATTGATCTCTTGATCTCTTAGCCGTGTGCGGTGCCCCCCTCCACCATAGTCCTCCTCGATAATATTGTAGCGGTGCTTAGGCGAAGCCCTACGACGGTAGAACATCAAGATCGTCACCATGCCGTCGTGCTGACAGAACTCTCCCTCGACACTCGGCTGGATTGGAGTTCGAGGGACGTCATCGAGCTGAACGTGTGCTAGAACTCGGAGGTGCCGTAGTTTTGGTGCTTGATCGGTCGGGCCATGAAGACGTACGACTACATCAACCGCGTTGTTCTAACGCTTCCGCTTTTGGTCTACGAGGGTACATGGACGACACTCTCCCCTCTCGTTGCTATGCATCACCATGATCTTGCGTGTGCGTAGGAATTTTTGAAATTACTACGTTCCTCAATAGTGGCATCCGAGCCAGGTTTTATGCATAGATGTTATATGCACGAGTAGAACACAAGTGAGTTGTGGGCGATACAAGTCATACTGCTTACCAGCATGTCATACTTTGGTTCGGCGGTATTGTTGGATGAAGCGGCCCGGACCGACATTACGCGTACGCTTACGCGAGACTGGTTCTACCGACGTGCTTTGCACACAGGTGGCTGGCGGGTGTCAGTTTCTCCAACTTCAGTTGAACCGAGTGTGGCTACGCACGGTCCTTGAGAAGGTTAAAACAACACTAACTTGACGAACTATCATTGTGGTTTTGATGCGTAGGTAAGAACGGTTCTTGCTCAGCCCTTAGCAGCCACGTAAAACTTGCAACAACAAAGTAGAGGACGTCTAACTTGTTTTTGCAGGGCATGTTCTGATGTGATATGGTCAAGACGTGATGAGATATAAGTTGTTGTATGAGGTGATCATGTTTTGTTGAAGTTATCGGCAACTGGCAGAAGCCTTATGGTTGTCTCTTTATTGCATAAGATGCAAGCGCCAAATAATTGCTTTACTTTATCGCTATGCGATAGCAATAGTTGCAAGAGCAATAGTTGGTGAGACGACCATGTGACGACACATTGATATAGATCAAGATGATGGAGATCATGGTGTCATGCCGGTGATGATGGAGATCATGACGATGCTTTGGAGATGGAGATCAAAGGCACAAGATGTTGATGGCCATATCATGTCACATATTTTTGATTACATATGATGTTTATCTTTTATACATCTTATTTTGTTTTGATTGACGGTAGCATTATAAGATGATCTCTCACTAAATTTCAAGATAAAAGGGTTCTCCCGGAGTATGCAATGTTGCCAAAGTTCGTCGTGCCCAGACACCACGTGATGATCGGGTGTGATAAGCTCTACATCCATCTACAACGGGTGCAAGCCAGTTTTGCACACGCAGAATAATCAGGTTAAACTTGACGAGCATAGCATATGCAGATATGGCCTCGGAACACTGAGACCGAAAGGTCGAGCGTGAATCATATAGTAGATATGATCAACATAGTGATGTTCACCATCGAAAGCTACTCCATTTCACGTGATGATTGGTTATGGTTTAGTTGATTTGGATCACGTGATCACCAAGATGATTAGAGAGATGTCTATCTAAGTGGGAGTTCTTAAGTAATATGATTAATTGAACTTAAATTTATCATGAACTTAGTCCTGGTAGTATTTTGCAAATTATGTTGTAGATCAATAGCTCGCGTTGTTGCTTTCATATGTTTATTTTTATGTTCCTAGAGAAAACTGTGTTGAAAGATGTTAGTAGCAATCATGCGGATTGGATCCGTGATCTGAGGATTGTCCTCATTGCTGCACAGAAGAATTATGTCCTTGATGCACCGCTAGGTGACGGACCTATTGCAGGAGCAAATGCAGACGTTATGAACGTTTGGCTAGCTCAATATGATGACTACTTGATAGTTTAGTGCACCATGCTTTACGGCTTAGAACCGGGACTTCAATGATGTTTTGAACGTCATGGACCATATGAGATGATCCAGGAGTTGAAGTTAATATTTCAAGCAAATACCCGAGTTGAGAGATATGAAGACTCTAACAAGTTCTATAGCTAAAAGATGGAGGAGAATTGCTCAACTAGTGAGCATGTGCTCAGATTGTCTGGGTACTACAATCGCTTGAATCAAGTGGGAGTAAATATTCCAGATAAGATAGTGATTGACAGAGTTCTCTAGTCACCATCACCAAGTTACTAGAACTTCATGATGAACTATAGTATGCAAGGGATGACGAAAACGATTCCCGGGCTCTTCGTGATGTTGAAATCTATGAAGGTAGAAATCAAGAAAGAGCATCAAGTGTTGATGATTGACAAGACCACTAGTTTCAAGAAAAGGGCAAAGGGAAAGAAAGGGAACTTCAAGTAGAATGACAAGCAAGTTGTCACTCCCGCGAAGAAGCTCAAAGCTGGACCAAAGCCTGAAACTGAGTGCTTACACTGCAAAGAAAATAGTCACTGGAAGCGGAAATGCCCTGAATATTTGGTCGATAAGGAGGATGGCAAAGTGAACATGGGTATATTGATATACAGGTGTTTGATGTGTGCCTTACTAGTATTTATAGTAGCCCCTGAGTATTTGATACTTGTTCGGTTGCTAAGATTAGTAACTCAAAACAGGAGTTACATAATAAAAAGAGACTAGTTGAGGGGAAGTGACGATGAGTGTTGGAAATAGTTCCAAGATTGATATGATCATCATCACACACTCCCTATATTTTCGAGATTAGTGTTAAACCTAAATAAATGTTATTTAGCGTTTGCGTTGAGCATGAATATGATTTGATCATGTTTATTGCGATACAGTTATTCATTTGAAGTTAAAGAATAATTGTTATTTTGTTTACATGAATAAGACCTTCGATGGTTATACACCCAATGAAAATAGTTTGTTGGATCTCGATCGTAGTGATACACATATTCATAATATTGATGCCAAAAGATGCAAAGTTAATAATGATAGTGCAACTTATTTGTGGCACTGCCGTTTGGGTCATATCGGTGTAAAGCGCATGAATAAACTCCATAAATATGGATTTTCGGAATCACTTGGTTATGAATCATTTGATGCTTGCGAACCGTGCCTTTTGGGCAAGATGACTAAAACTCCGTTCTCCGAAACAATGGAACAAGCTACTGACTTATTGGAAATAATAAATACCGATGTATGCGATCCAGTGAGTGTTGATGCTCGTGGCAAATATCGTTATTTTCTGACCTTCACAAGATGATTTGAGCAGATATGGGTATATCTACTTGATGAAACCTAAGTTTGAAATAGTTGAAAGGTTGAAAGAATTTCAGAGTGAAGTGGAAAAATCATCGTAACAAGAAAATAAAGTTTCTCCGATCTGATCGCGGAGACGAATATTTGAGTTACGAGTTTGGTCTTCAACTAAAACAATGTGGAATAGTTTCACAGCTCACGCCACCTGGAACACCACAACGTTATGGTGTGCCCGAACATCGTAACCGCACTTTATTGGATACGGTGCGATTTATGATGTCTCTTACTGATTTACCATTATCGTTTTGGGGTTATGCATTAGAGACAGCTGCATTCACGTTAAAAGGGCACCATCTAAATCCATTGAGACGACACCATATGAACTGTGGTTTAGCAAGAAACCCAAGTTGTCGTTTCTTAAAGTTTGGGGCTGCGATGCTTATGTGAAAAAGTTTCATCCTGATAAGCTCAAACCCAAATCGGAGAAGTGTGTCTTCATAGAATACCCAAAGGAAACTGTTGGGTACACCTTCTATCACTGATCCGAAGGCAAGATATTCGTTGCTAAAAATGGATCCTTGCTAGAGAAGGAGTTTCTCTCGAAAGAAGTGAGTGGGAGGAAAGTAGAACTTCATGAGGTAATTGTACCTTCTCCCGAATTGGAAAATAGTTCATCACTGAAATTAGTTCCAGTGATTCCTACACCAATTAGTGAGGAAGCTAATGATGATGATCATGAAACTTCAAATCAAGTTACTACAGAACCTCGTAGGTCTTCCAGAGTATGGTCCGCACCAGAGTGGTACGATAATCCTGTTCTGAAAGTCATGTTACTAGATCATGATAAACCTACGAACTATGAGGAAGCGATGATGAGCCCAGATTTCGCGAAATGGCTGGAGGCCATGAAATCTGAGATAGGATCCATGTATGAGAACAAAGTGTGGACTTTGGTGGACTTGCCCAATGATCGGCAAGCCATAGAAAATAAATGGATCTTCAAGAGGAAGACGGACGTTGATACTAGTGTTACTATCTACAAAGCTCGACTTGTCGCAAAAGGTTTTCGACAAGTTCAAGGTGTTGACTACAATGAGATTTTCTCAACTATAGCGATGCTTAAGTCTGTCCGGATTATGTTAGCAATTGCCACATTTTATGAAATCTGGCAAATGGATGTCAAAACTGCATTCCTTAATGGTTTTCTTAAAGAAAAGTTGTATATGATGCAACCAGAAGGTTTTGTCAATCCTAAAGGTGCTAACAAAATGTGCAAGCTCCAGCAATCCATCTATGGACTGGTGCAAGCATCTCAGAGTTGGAATATACGCTTTGATAAGTTGATCAAAACATATAGTTTAATACGGACTTGCAGTTATGCCTGTATTTACAATAAAGTGAGTGGGAGCACTACAGCCTTTCTGGTAAGTATATGTGACTGACATATTGTTGATCAGAAATGATGTAGAATTTTTCTGGAAAGCATAAAGAAGTATTTTAAAGAAGTTCTTTAAAAGAAAGACCTCAGTAAAGCTACTTACATATTGAGCATCAAGATCTATTGAGATAGATCAAGATGCTTGATAAGATTTTCAATGAGTACATACCTTGACAAGATTTTGAAGTAGTTCAAAATGGAACAGTCAAAGAAAGAGTTCTTGCCTATGTTGCAAAGGTATGAAATTGAGTAAGACTCAAATCCCGACCACGGCAGAAAATAGAAAGAGAATGAAAGTCATTCCCTATGCATCAGTCATAGGTTCTATAAAAGTACGCCATGCTATGGACCAGACCTATTGTATACTCTACCTTGGTTTGGCAAGGGAGTACAATAGTGATCTAGGAGTAGATCACTAGACATTGGTCAAAATTATCCTTAGTGGAATAAGGATATGTTTCTCGATTATGGAGGTGACAAAAGGTTCGTCATAAAGGGTTACGTCGATACAAGTTTTGGCACTGATCCAGATGACTCTAAGTCTTAATCTGGATACATATTGAAAGTGGGAGCAATTAGCTAGAGTAGCTCCGTGCAGAGCATTGTAGACATAGAATATTTGCAAAATACATACGGCTCTGAATGTGACAGACCCGTTGACTAAACTTCTCTCACAAGCAAAACATGATCATACCTTAGTACTCTTTGGGTGTTAATCACATAGCGATGTGAACTAGATTATTGACTCTAGTAAACCCTTTGGGTGTTGATCACATGACGATGTGAACTATGGGTGTTAATCACATGGTGATGTGAACTATTGGTGTTAAATCACATGGTGATGTGAACTAGATTATTGACTCTACTACAAGTGGGAGACTGAAGGAAATATGCCCTAGAGGCAATAATAAAGTTATTATTTATTTCCTTATTTCATGATAAATGTTTATTATTCATGCTAGAATCATATTAACCGGAAACATAATACATGTGTGAATACATATACAAACAGAGTGTCACTAGTATGCCTCTACTTGACTAGCTCGTTAATTAAAGATGGTTATGTTTCCTAACCATAGACATGAGTTGTCATTTGATTAACGGGATCACATCATTAGGAGAATGATGTGATTGACTTGACCCATTCCGTTAGCTTAGCACTTGATCGTTTAGTATGTTGCTATTGCTTTCTTCATGACTTATACATGTTCCTACGACTATGAGATTATGCAACTCCCGTTTACCGGAGGAACACTTTGTGTGCTACCAAACGTCACAACGTAACTGGGTGATTATAAAGGTGCTCTACAGGTGTCTTCGAAGGTACTTGTTGGGTTGGCATATTTCGAGCTTAGGATTTGTCACTCCGATTGTTGGAGAGGTATCTCTGGGCCCACTCAGTAATGCACATCACTATAAGCATTGCAAGCATTGTAACTAATGAGTTAGTTGCGGGATGATGCATTACGGAACGAGTAAAGAGACTTGCGGGTAACGAGATTGAGCTAGGTATTGAGATACCGACGATCGAATCTCGAGCAATTAACATACCGGTGACAAAGGGAACAACGTATGTTGTTATGCGGTTTGACCGATAAAAGATCTTCGTAGAATATGTGGGAGCCAATATGAGCATCCAGGTTCCGCTATTGGTTATTGACCGAAAACGTGTCTCGATCATGTCTACATAGTTCTCGAACCCGTAGGGTCCGCACGCTTAAGGTTTCGATGACAGTTATATTATGAGTTTATGAGTTTTGATGTACGGAAGGAGTTCGGAGTCCCAGATGAGAACGGGTACATGACGAGGAGTCTTGAAATGGTCGAGATGTAAAGATCGATATATTGGACGACTATATTCGGACATCGGAAAGGTTCCGAGTGATTCGTGTATTTTTCGGAGTACCGGAGAGTTACGGGAATTCGTATTGGGCCTTAGTGGGCCATACGGGAAAGGAGAGAAAGGCCCCAAAGGGTGGCCGCACCCCTCCCCATGGACTAGTCCGAATTGGACTAGGGAGGGGGGCGCCCCCTTCCTTCCTTCTCCTTCTTCCTTCCCTTTCCTTCTCTCCTACTCCTTTCTACTTGGAAGGGCTCCTAGTTCTACTAGGAAAGGGGGAATCCTACTCCCGGTGGGAGTAGGACTCCCCTAGGGCGTGCCATAGAGAGAGGGCCGGCCCTCCCCCTCCTCCACTCCTTTATATACAGGGAGGGGGGCACCCCTTGGAGATACAACAATTGATCTCTTGATCTCTTAGCCGTGTGCGGTGCCCCCCTCCACCATAGTCCTCCTCGATAATATTGTAGCGGCGCTTAGGCGAAGCACTGCGACGGTAGAACATCAAGATCGTCACCACGCCATTGTGCTGACGGAACTCTCCCTCGACACTCGGCTGGATCGGAGTTCAAGGGACGTCATCGAGCTGAACGTGTGCTAGAACTCGGAGGTGCCATAGTTTCGGTGCTTGATCGGTCGGACCATGAAGACGTACGACTACATAAACCGCGTTGTTCTAACGCTTTCGCTTTCGGTCTACGATGTTACGTGGACGACACTCTCCCCTCTCTTTGCTATGCATCACCATGATCTTGCGTGTGCATAGGAATTTTTGAAATTACTACGTTCCCCAACACGTCGAACCATCAACCGGGCAGAACAAGCGGAGGAAGCTAGGCCCCGACAAGTACATCCCCACCGAGTTTCCTGGAGCCGTTGGCCAAGATGTTGCCGTGGATGCCGATCCTGCCACGGGGCAACCGACTCTCGCGGGGCCTTAGGCCATAGCCATAGAGATGGCCGCTCTCGTGGCAGAAGAGATGCCTTTGGTCCTTGTCGTTGAGCCACGGACTCCAGCATGGGCATAACACACCGTCTGATACCTCCAAAAAGGTGAGCTTCCTGAGAAGTAGGAAGAAGCAGAGAGAGTAGCCCACCGGTCTACTCTGTACGAATTCGTTGACAACATCTTGTACAGAAAAAGACCGAATGGGGTGAAATTGAAGTGCATCTCCCGGGAGGAAGGACTAGAGCCGTTGGCAAAGATACATGGAGGCATATGTGGCTCCCATATAGGGTCAATGGCCCTTGCTGGCAAGGCTTTCCAGCAAGGTTTCTTCTGGCCCACTACCCTCCAGGATGCGACGGCACTAGTAACCAAGTGTGAAGCGTGCCAGTTCCATTCAAAGAAGCTTCATCAATCAGCTCAAGCCCTTCAAACCATCCCTCTCTCCTGGCCCTTCTCGGTCTGGGGGCTCGACATATTGGGCCCTTTCCCTCGTGCTTTCGGGGGCTTTGAGTACTTGTACGTTGCAATCGACAAGTTCACAAAGTGGCCAGAGGTGGAAGCGGTGAGGAAGGTGACAGCGCAGTTGGCCATCAAGTTCTTCAAGGGGCTAGTTTGCCGTTTTGGGGTACCCAACAGGGTTATCACCGACAACCCAGTTCACAAGCCATGCCTTCATGCGTTATATTGAGGAACTCGGCAGCAAGGTCTGTTTTGCTTCCGTGGCACACCCACGAAGCAACGGCCAAGCAGAGAGAGCAAATGCTGAAGTTCTGCGAGGCTTAAGAACGAAGACTTTTGACAGGCTGCACAAAAGTGGAAGGCGTTGGATTGACGAGTTGCTGGCGGTTCTTTGGTCGATCAGAACGACGCCGAATCGAGCCACCGGCCAGACACCCTTTTCCCTGATCTACGGGGCAGAAGCAGTTCTCCCCACGGAACTCATATACGGGTCACCTCAAGTGCTCACTTATGATGAGCTTGAGCAAGAGCGACTGCGGCAAGATGACGCAACGCTCCTTGAGGAAGATCGGCTCCGGGCAGCCGTGAGAGCAGCACGCTACCAGCAAGCCTTGCGCCGCTACCATAGCCACAAGGTTCATGCCCGGAGCCTTGAGGAAGGCGACCTTGTTCTTAGGCACGTTCAGTCGGCTAAGAATTCCAACAAGTTGACACCAAAGTGGGAAGGCCCTTATTGGGTAACGTGAGTCACCAGGCCTGGCGCAGTCCGCCTGGAGAGCGATGATGCCATTCCAGTGAGCAACTCCCAGAACATCGAGCATCTTCGCAAGTTTTACCCATAAGGCGCGGCTGCCGGGACTCCCGGCAAGACACCTTTTGTACAAGCCTTGCTGGCAAGGCATGTAACCCTTTGTACAAAGCCAGGCGCAGACCCTGAGCATAAATAAACAAAGCGCTGGTGCCCTAAGTTATAGCATGCATGCTAGGTTGAGTCTCTTCCTCGGTTAGGGTTGATAGTGCTTAGCGGCGGCTAACCCCTAGCTTAGAGGTCGTGTGCGCGTCTCTCTATTCTTTTCTATCCTGTTTGGTTCGCAAGGCACATGAGCACTTCTGCCGAGCTATTTGGAAAAAAGGGAACGGACCAGCGTCCCAACCCCGGCAAACCAAAGTTGTCGGGGGCTGCAAGTACAAGGATCCAACCGCGGCAAGCCAAGGTTGCCGGGGGCTGCAGATCCATATAAGTCTTTTATCCTCTATCATGCATTCCGATATGGAACTGGGATATGTGAAACCTCGTTCTATTTCTAGGCTACCATGCCCCCCTTTTTCCGTACCCAAGGATTATCTCCTGGGTCCGAATTTGGTTGTAGTCATGGCAACAAGGAAATAGAACGAGGAGCCTAAGCCCACTTCATCCCTGCCTCTGCGAAGGGAGCGAGAAAGGTCGAGCAAAGCGGGGGGGAGGCAAGGGCTGTTGCCGGGCGAGAAACGTTTATCTTAAATAATAACGAGGATTCGCTCCTTGTCGCGGGTCTCACCCACGAACGAAAACGCCGACAAACATCCCTTTTTCATTAAAAACATCCAGTACAGGTACAGTTCATACGGAGTGAAAAACATGAGCAAGGGGATTACAAGTTCTAAATTTAACGAAGGCCCGAAGGCTTACAGACTAAAAAGAGATAAGGTGCCCGTAATCCCTTTCTTGTCCCTCTCCTCAGGAAATGGAATAAGAAAGCAAAAGGGCAGAAGGAGCACCTAGGCGAGGTACGAGGAGCAGAAGGCGCCAAGAGAACATGCCGGCGGTTGCCTAGGAGAGGGTTGGCGGTGGTGGCGCCAGAGGAAGAGCTGAAAGATGAGGCAGTGGTCCATCAATACGCTATGAAGGCGTCGATGCCATCGCACTCTGACTTGACGGCCTGCTACCCGCCTTCTTAGCCTTCTCCAGCCTCCCTATGCCAGCCGCCCAAGGAGGCGACCCCGAGAAGTTCAAGGAACCGGCGACACGGATGATGGGGTCGCCGGTGTCGCCCCGGAGCGGCGCGTCCGACACCTAGTTGGACCCGTCATCCTGCCGCCCGCTACCCTCGTCGTCGCTGCCACTGTCCTCCTCGCCACTCTCGCTCGAGGAGGAATATTCATCGTCAGAGGAGCTCTCCATGCAGCACCTTACGTGAGTCCCGAAGTGCCCAAAGATCTTGACGGAGAGGAGGCCGCTCTCCATTAGTTTGAAATGGAGAGTGAGCCCCTCCGTCAGGCTATGGATGCAGGCAAAAGTCTTCCACCCTCGGTGAAGATACATGGCGTGAGGGGCGGGGAACTCGACATCGGCCCATGTGCCGCTGTTCCCACAACCCCTCATATGCAGCCGCAGCGCCTGCAGCGGGTCCAGCTCCATCTCCCGCGCAAATGGGGTCGGGAGGCGAAGACGACGGCATGGCGGCTGGCGCATCCTGATGAAGAATTCGTAACGGTTATCCCCGACGTGGCCCTCCACTAGGGGAGGGGCCGCTGGCGGAGGCGAGGCCGATCTGCCGCCCCTTCCTCCTCTCCCTCGAGCGCCACGATGGCCTCGACCTCGCCCCCTCCCCCTTCCTCTAACGGCCAGCTCCACCACCACGAGCTCTTGGGGAGGAGCGATGCGTTGTCTAGCTGAGACCCTCATCGCCAACGATGAAGCGTCGCCACGCCCCCTCGCCATGGCAGAAGGAAGGAGGGAACAGGAATGGAGAGAAGCGGATGACGAAGGATTGAGAGGCGCCGTTCCTCCGCTCCCCTCCTTATAAAGGGGCAGGGCCAGGGCGCGCCCGCCTCTTTCGGCCAATCTGATTTGATAAAGTGACAACGGGTGGGGCCGTCGACCGCCCTCCCCGCTCAACTGAAGGCGCGTGGGAATCGACCCACACGCGCGCGACTTCTCGTATCCCGCGTGCCTGTCGTTCGCTCTGTGTCATGCATGCAGCAAACGTGGTGCAAGAGACGGGCGAAATGGGACGCGTGGAGCGACGGTTCCCCAGTAAGGGCAGTAAATGAGCAGTGGCCCTGTGGTCTCGAGGAGACACGCAAGCCGCCTCTTTACTATCCACCACAAGATGACGCCAGCGTGCTTCGGTCATGCGCACACACGCGACCCCCGCGTCGCGCATTCAACGCGGGTCATGGGGAAGCGCAGCGGACGAAATAGTTACCACGGTAAAATCCGCCCCGCTTGCCCGTGCACCGTTCTAGGCCTGGCCCAATAACGTGTCGCGCTTATGTGTGGCCCAGGCCTGGGGGCTCCTGTCGCTGTACAAAAGTAGGGGCTCTCCTTTTGACCCCTTTACTTGTGCACGGGCAGTCAGAGCCACGCGCAACGGCCGCACATAGCAGGGCAAAGGAGGGGAGCCGGAGAGAAGCCGAAGCCGCAGGACAATCAGCGCAGCGCCAAAGACCGAGATCACAGACAACAGATGGACGAAGCAGGTTCCCCTGGCAAGACCCGTGCCGGGGCAGCCTCAGCAGCTCCGGCAAGCCCCTTGCTGGGGCGGCTCGCCCACACCAGCAGAGTGAGCCACCCTCGAACCCACGGCCTCGAACACCGTCAACAACGTTGGGCCAGGGCTCGGGAGGCACCTCCATGGTGGCATGCAGATCTTTGTGAAGACAAAGAATATTGAAGATCAGATGAGGATTGGAAGGCAATGATCCTTGACAAGATCCTTGCCGAGGAAACCCGCAAGACCCCCGACAAGATCCTTGCCGGGGATGACAGTGCGCCACAGCACGACCCTTGCCGGGTCACCAGGCAAGACCCTTGCCGGGCCACCCAGCAAGACCCTTGCCAAGGGCGTCAGCGTAGCCACTGCCAGGCCCGCACCAACCAAGTCTCCACCGCCGTTCACATGCAGCTGCCAGCCCAACTAGCTGGGCAGGCACCTGCATGGCAACATGCAGCTTCCAGGCCAACTCATCACACACCTGCGTGGCGGCATGCAGATCTTCATGATGGCTCCACCACCGCACCACCTCAGCTGCTTACCTACCTACATGGCGCCGCATGCATCGCTGGCCAGGGCGCATGTCAAAGCGAGGAGGAGCGGCAACGGACGGGACGGGCCTCGCTCCCGTCCCCGATAAAGCAAGAGGACACCTAAGCTACGCATTAATTGCGTCTTGTCCAGTAATACGAGTGATAAGCTCATAGTAATGTAGGCCTTTCCACCTCCTGTGTGCCACTATGGCAGCCCCTTTCGACTATAAAAGGAGGCCCATGGCGCACTGGAGAGGGATTTCGGCTCTTTTGAACCATGCAACCTCCATAGCTTGTTCAAGAGCTCAAGAACACTTAATACATCCACCAAAGCAGGACTAGGGTTTTACGCCATCCTCGCGGCCTGAACCTGGGTAAACGATCCTTGTGTTGATTGCTAATCTTGCCCTTCTCACAACCCCGCGCCCTGCAACCGCAGAAGGGATCCTCGTGATCCCATAGGTGTCGTTTCCCACCGACACCAAAGTCTGCCATGTTGCAGCAATAAATCCATGGAACGACACGGCAATAACCTTCAATGCCAGTGACGAACCTCAATTCTGAACAGTCCGAGCACCTACCGCTTTGGTCCTTAGTCCAACTGTGGATGGCTTCCGGCTTACTAAAGTGCTCATGGACGGTGCCAGCGGATTAAATCTCATCTATGAGGAAACTCTCAGCAAAATGGAAATAGACAAGAGCCGCATTGAGCAAAGCAGCACGACCTTCAGAGGAATCATCCCTAGTCGGGAGGCACGATGTGCAGGAAAAATCACACTAGATGTGGTATGCAGCACGCCGGAGAATTACAGGTCCGAAGAAATCACATTCCAAGTGGCCCCGTTTAGTAGCGGATACCACGCCCTTTTAGGATGAGATGCATTCACGAGCTTCCAAGCTATACCCCATTACGGGTACATGAAGCTCAAGATGCCCGGGCCCAATGGAATCATCACTCTAGCTAGTGATCCGGACGTAGCACTCCGCGCCGAAAACAAAACTGCCGCCCTGGCCCTTGAGGCATTATCCGAAGCCCTCACGGCTGAAGAACTAACGGCGTTGCGCTCCATAGTGGACAGGGACGATGTGATACTTGACAAATGATCCAAGTCCACCTCTTTCAAACCAGCGGACGAAATAGTCAAATTCCAAGTCCACCCAACGGACTCTGCAAAAACAGCATCCATCGGGGTATAGCTGAACCCCACAATAGACGCTGCACTGTGGACGTTCTTGCACGAGAATTAGGACATCTTCGCCTGGCACCCTTCGGACATGCCAGGTATCCCATTCAGGCTGGCCGAGCATAGCCTAAACATACTAAAGGGATACAAGCCGGTCAAGCAGACTCTTCGGCGTTTTTCAGAACCTAAACGAGAAAGCAATGGGAGAGGAGCTAGCCAAGTTACTCGAAGCTGGATTCATCAGAGAAATAAAACACCCGGACTGGCTAGCAAACCTGGTGA
The DNA here is from genome assembly GCF_002162155.2 of Triticum dicoccoides. Taxonomy (NCBI): domain Eukaryota; kingdom Viridiplantae; phylum Streptophyta; class Magnoliopsida; order Poales; family Poaceae; genus Triticum; species Triticum dicoccoides. Next base: position 249,526,850 of record NC_041389.1, read on the forward strand.
TGGTACCAAAGAAGGACACATCCTGGCGCCTATGTGTCGGTTTCAAGGACCTCAATAAGGCTTGCCCCAAGGATCCTTTCCCTCTCCCCCGCATTGATCAAATTATCGACGCTACCGCAGGACACGAGTCATTGTGCTTCCTCGACGCATACCCCAGACACCATCAAATCAATATGGCGGAGCCCGATCAAGCCGCAACGGCATTCATCACTCCATACGGCCCCTTCTATTTCAACACCATGCCTTTCGGGCTCAAAAACGCCGGTGCAACCTATCAACACATGAATCAGACATGCCTGGAAAAAAATTGGCAAAACAGTTGAGGTATACGTAGACGATGTGGTCATCAAGACCAGACACGTCGAATCTTTAATACACGACCTGAGGCTTACGTTCGACAATCTCCGAATATATGACATCAAGCTAAACCCGGAAAAATGCGTTTTCGGCGTTCCCGCCGGAAAGCTCCTGGCCTTCATCGTTTCCAATAAAGGAATTGAAGCAAATCCGGCTAAAATCCGAGCTTTGTCACAGTTGGCTACCCCAACAGACCTCAAGCAAATCCAGAAATTAACTGGATGCGTGGCTGCCTTAAGCCGCTTTATCTCCCGATTGGGAGAAAAGGCACTACCTCTCTATCGCCTTCTTCTATGCACCGAACACTTCGAGAGGACGGATGCGACTACGGGCGGACTGGAAGAAATAAAGGCCCTCTTGGCCAACAATCTAATCCTGGCCGCAACAAACATCAGCGAACCCATGCTGTTATATATAGCTGCAATGCATCAAGTTGTAAGCACAGTGCTCGTCGTCGAATGAGACGAGGACGGACATAATTACCCGCTTCAAAAACTGGTTGAGGGAGTCCTGGACTAGGGGGTGTCCGGATAGCCGGACTATCATCATCGGCCGGACTCCAAGACTATGAAGATACAAGATTGAAGACTTCGTCCCGTGTCCGGATGGGACTTTCCTTGGCGTGGAAGGCAAGCTTGGCGATACGGATATGTAGATCTCCTACCATTGTAACCGACTCTGTGTAACCCTAGCCCTCTCCAGTGTCTATATAAACCGGAGGGTTTTAGTCCGTAGAACGGAAAACCATTACAACCATCATACCATAGGCTAGCTTCTAGGGTTTAGCCTCCTTGATCTCGTGGTAGATCCACTCTTGTACTACCCATATCATCAATATTAATCAAGCAGGAGTAGGGTTTTACCTCCATCGAGAGGGCCTGAACCTGGGTAAAAAAATCGTCTCCCTTGTCTCCCGTTACCATCCGCCTAGACGCACAGTTCGGGACCCCCTACCCGAGATCCGCCGGTTTTGACACCGACATTGGTGCTTTCATTTAGAGTTCCTCTGTGCCGTCACGATCAGGAAGGATGCCTCTTCCCGTCTTTAAAGACGGTGTCATCATCAAAGGAGCCCTGGCGCCGGCCAAACTATCCGGCTAGGTGGTTTTCTCATGACCGCCTGTTCGGCCACCGCTTCAACGATGACCTCTTGGGTTATCAAAAGCAATCTTCACGTCAACTCGGAATTCGCCGAGCAACTGGATCCAATAGAGCTCTCGTCCGTAAACGAGCTCTTGGCTCGCATTGCCGCCCTGGGAGTCGCTACATACTACAATCAGATTGGGCTTAAAACCGATCTGAGAGAGATTAACTCTCCCCAGGCTACCCACCACGTTGCGGTGGTAGAGGAACAACGCGGCGACTCTTCTTCTGTGTTGAAAACTAGTCATGTCCGGACTCCCGAACCCTCCATACCGGATTCCCGCGGAGGGACGAACGTCGATCAAGCACTAAACCTAAAGTCAGACATCGGACCAGACTTGTCGGACAACGTCCAGCAATCCAAGCTTCCAAATCCAGAAACTTTTCGGCCCTTGAGCCTCGAGATGGGTAGGGTTCCGGACTCAATTACACCCACCCACCCAGACATATGCGATCTATCTCAAATCCGGCAAGAGCCCACTAAAACAGTACATCATTACTGGGCCAGATTCCTCCTGGTTATGGACAGGATAAAGGACTGCCGAGAGGAAAACGCATTTTCAATTTTCTGCAATAATTGCACGAACGAGGGAATCTTGAACGCCGTCAGTCGTTGTGAAATTAAACGTTTCGCTGATCTGGTGTCCATAGTACGAAAGTATTGTGCGATAGAGAGTTTCCGGAAAACCGAAACCAAGTTTTGGGACAATCCGGCCCCGAATACATCCCTAGTCCGAAACAAAAGGGTGCATCACACTCAGGCACCAGGTACAAAAACCAAAAAGCAAAAACCCCATAAAGGGCACGGAACCGTACTGGAGGGATGGCTCAGCGGACCCTGTAAAATTCACAGTACAGAAGGCGCCACTCCAACACATAGCCTTCGAGCATGTTGGATACTGCGGCAGGTGGCCAAAAGTGGCGAAGAGCTTCTAGCCCCGGAGAACCACTCCAACAGTACCAGTACGGTGTCAACAGTCTTCGAGACTTTCGCATCAAATAATATGCGGAAACGAACAATCTGCAGCCTCGCCGAAGTCTATCAAGTAGCAACAACAAACCCATGGAGCGACACAGCCATCACCTTCAACGCCAGCGACGAACCTAAATTCTGAACAGCTCGAGCACCAGCCGCATTGGTCCTCAGTCCAACAGTGGACGGCTTTCGTCTTACAAAGGTACTCATGGATGGTGGCAGCGGATTAAACCTCATCTACGAGGAAACTCTTCAAAAAATGGAAATAGACTGGAGCCGCATTGAGCGAAGCAGCACAACCTTTAGAGGAATAATCCCTAGCCGGGAAGCACGCTGCACAGGAAAAATCACACTTGATGTGGTGTTCGGCTCGCCGGACAATTACAGGTCCGAGGAAGTCACGTTCCAAGTGGCCCCGTTCAGCAGCGGATATCACGCTATATTAGGACGAGAGGCATTCACAATTTTCCAAGCCATACCCCATTACGGGTACATGAAGCTTAAGATGCCCGGGCCCGGCGGAATAATCACTCTCGTTAGTTATCCGGACACAGCACTCCGCGCCGAAAACAAGATAGCCGCATTAGCCCTGGAGGCACTATCCGAAGCCCTAGCGGCGGAGGAACTCACCGCGCTGCGCTCTACGGTGAACAGGGATGATGTGATACTCGATAAGAGATCCAAGTCCACCTCCTTTAAACCAGCGGATGAAATAGTCAAATTCCAGGTCCATCCAACGGACCCAACAAAGACGGCCTCCATCAGGGCACAGTTGAATCCTGATGTAGACGCCGCACTACGAGAATTCCTTCGGGAAAATTGGGACATCTTTGCCTGGCACCCTTCAGATATGCCCGGAATCCCACGCAAATTGGCGGAACACAGGCTAAATGTCCTAAAAGGATTCAAGCCAGTCAAACAGGCTCTTCGGCGATTTTCCGAACCCAAAAGACAGGCAATGGGAGAAGAGCTAGCCAAACTACTGGAAGCCTGATTCATCAGAGACATCAAACATCCGGACTGGCTAGCAAACCTGGTAATGGTACCAAAGAAGGACAAATCCTGGCACCTATCTGTCGATTTTAAAGACCTCAACAAGGCCTGCCCAAAGGATCCCTTCCCCCTTCCCCGCATCGACCAAATAATCGATGCTACTGCAGGGCACGATTGATTGTGCTTCCTTGACGCATACTCGGGCTACCATCAAATCAAGATGGCAGAGGCGGACCAAGCCGCAATGGCATTCATTACTCCATATGGACCATTCTGCTTCAACACGATGCCCATCGGACTCAAAAATGCTGGCGCAACATATCAGCGCTTGATTCAGACATGTCTGGCTACCCAGATTGGCAAAACAGTAGAGGCATACGTAGACGACGTAGTCGTCAAAACCAAACACGTCGAAACTCTAGTAGATGATTTGAGGCTCACACTCGACAACCTCCGAGCATATGACATTAAGCTAAATCCGGAAAATTGCGTTTTCGGCGTACCAGCCAGAAAGCTCCTGGGCTTCATTGTATCCGGTAGAGGAATTGAAGCAAACCCAGCCAAGATCTGAGCTCTATCATAGCTGGATATTCTAAAACACCTCAAACAAATACAAAAATTGACTGGATGCGTGGCGGCTCTAAGCCGCTTCATATCCCGTTTGGGAGAAAAGGCATTGCCCCTCTATCGCCTCCTTAGGAGCACCGAACACTTCGAGTGGACGGATGCCGCCACTGCCGGACTCGAAGAAATAAAAGCCGTATTGGCAACAAATCCGGTCCTGGCTGCGCCTAACCTGGGCGAACCAATGTTGTTATATATCGCGGCAACACATCAAGTTGTAAGCGCGGTGCTCGTCGTCGAACGAGAAACAGAAGGGCATAACTTCCCTCTTCAAAAACCAGTGTACTACGTATCCACTATCTTAACTCCCTGCAAGTCCCGGTACCCGCATTATCAAAAGATAGCGTACGCGGTGTTCATGGCATCCCGGAAGCTTCGACACTACTTTCAAGAGTGTTCGATAACAGTGGACTCCGAAGTGCCCCTCAACGACATTATAAACAACCGCGACGCGACAGGCAGGATTGCAAAATGGGCCATTGAGCTCTTACCATTCGATATAACTTACAAACCTCGGCGAGCTATAAAGTCGCAAGTCTTGGCTGACTTTGTCGCTGAATGGACTGAAGCCGAACTCCCTAAAGAGTACGGCGCATACTCCTATTGGATTATGCATTTCGACGGCTCCAAAATGTTGGCCGGCTTGGGGGCTGGCGTCGTATTGACGTCCCCAACCGGGGATACAGACCAATACGTACTTCAGATAATGTACATGGACTCCAACAATGCAGCCGAATACGAGGCCCTCCTACATGGCCTCCGGATGGCAATCTCCATGGGCATTCAACGCCTAGAGGTGCGCGGGGATTGAAACCTTGCAATATCCCAAGTAAATGGAGACTTTGACGCCAAGGATCCGAAAATGCAGCCTATCGTAACGCTGTCCTAAAAATGTCAGCTCGGTTTGAAGGACTCAAATTCCACCACGTAGCCCGGGATAATAACCAAGCAGCCGATGTATTGGCACGCATCGGCGCGAAACGCGACGCTGTCCCTCCAAACATCTTCCTGGAACAGCTCTTTAAGCCATCCGTACTATGGGAAGAGGAGTCCGGAAATAACAACCCGGAAGCAACCGCACCACCCAACACAGAACAGTCTGACATAATCGGCGGTTCAGCCGATGAAATAACGCCTTCAGCCCATGAAATAATGGCAGTAATTGCCCCGTGGCCAGAACCATTCCTAGCCTACTTCATTTGGCAGGAACTTCCCGAAGACCAAAACGAGGCTCGCTGCATAGTTCGGCGGTCTAAAGCCTACAAGGTCCATGAGGGAGAACTTTGCAAGAAAAGCACAACCGGAGTCCTTCAAAGGTGCATCTCCGAAGAGGAAGGGCGAAACCTTCTGGCTAAAATTCACGCCGGACTAGGCGGACACCACGCTGCAGCCCGGGCCCTTGTAGGTAAGGCCTTCCGTACAGGATTTTATTGGCCGACGGCCCGGGCAGATGTTCAGGACTTAGTCCAAAGATGCGTCGGTTGTCAGCTCTTTGCTAATCAGAGCCATATGCCACCCACCGCCCTCAAAACTATACCCATTACCTGGCCGTTCGCGGTCTGGGGGCTTGACATGGTCGGACCCCTCAAAGGGGGAACCCACAAGCAAAGGTACCTATTGGTCATGGTGGACAAATTCACCAAATGGATAGAGGCCAAGCCAGTTAAAACGGCAGAGTCCGGACCGGTGATAGACTTCATATCCGGGGTAGTACACCGTTATGGCGTCCCCCATAGCATCATCACCGATAACGGCACGAACTTCACGGCCGATGAGGTCAAACTCTGGTGCAAAAATATGGGCATCAAGCTCGATTACGCTTCAGTCTATCACCCTCAAACCAACGGTCAAGTTGAGCGAGCAAATGGTCTGATAATGAGCGGCATCAAGCCCAGACTAGTGCGGTCCCTTACGGAATCTAACACGCACTGGGTAGAGGAGCTTGACTCCATACTCTGGAGGCTGCGGACCACGCCGAACCGTACTACCGGATTCACACCATTCTTCATGGTATACGGCGCAGAGGCAGTTTTGCCCTGCGACATAATTCATGACTCACCTCGAGTGCGCATGTATGAAGAAAGAGAAGCCGAGCTAGATCGGCAGGACAGCTTGGACACATTGGAGGAAGAACGCGACGTGGCAAAGGCTCGTTCTGCATTCTATCAGCAGCAGGCTCGAAGATATCAAAGTAGAGAAGTACGGGCTAAAACTTACAATGTTGGCGAACTAGTTCTATGCCTGCAGGACAAGAAAAAGGACAAGCTCAAGCCCAAATGGGAAGGTCCCTTCATTATCAATCAAGTCCTGACCGGCGGAGCATACCGTCTGTGAAATGCATCGGACAACCGACTCGAGCCGAACCCATGGAATGCAGCCCGCCTCCGAAGATTCTACGCCTAGCACCGGACTAAGAGTTCGTCTCCTTCCTCCGTCCAAATTTTTACACTTCATCTGTCTTTCGTTTCTCTCTTTTCTCTCACCTTTCTCATAAAATCCCTTAAAGGCCTATTTGCGCATTGTTCGCACACACTTGATGTGCTATCCGCACTCATTATACCTGGGGGCTTCTTTACCAGAAGCTTACTTATACGGGTTTCATGCCCAGCACATGTGTGAAACTTCCACATGTACCTTTTATTCACCATTATATGCATCGATATGACTTAAGTTTTGGCCAAGCTGGGTTGCCTGGCTCCTGTGCTTACCCCTATGTTCCCGATTGTTCGGCTAGGAGGTAAAGGGAGCACCTCTGCGATTGTTACTGCCGGGTCAGCCGGATGTGTACCTCAGACTGGGTGAAGCCGAAAGCTAGCGTTCTTAAGGGAATATTCGTTCGGTGACTTGAAAGATGATTTTTTACATATTTATTTATCTGCCCCCAGATGTTTTCCTGCTCTTTTCGCAGTCCGGACATGCACTTTAGGGCATGCCTCCCAGGGAAAGGAACCCTTAACGGAACTATTCTCCCTGGAAGATGTTTCTTGCTAACCATGTAATATAACATAACTAGTTGGGCACTTGTCTGATAAAGCACTAATGACCCCTACGCCTGGTCTCCATGCATGCCCCAGTTTTTTCTTAACCGAGAAGGTATTCCGACACACTCCGAACTCTAGGGTCCCGAGGTTGAAGCGAAAAGTTTGGCAAAGACAAACGATCTACAATCCGGCTAGAAGGCATTTTACATGTCATTTTAAATACATCGTCAAATTGACTGACTGTACTCCTCCTCAATCCTGTCTAACAGGCTGTCTAATTTATAGTCCCATTGGGAATATTTAGCAGCCAACTCTACTTGGTCGTACACCAAGCTCACAGGGATCTCCTTCCCATCAGGCCCCACAGGTCCGACCTCGGCCATGTGGTTTCGATCCGCCTTCTTGTACCGCGTCTTCACCATGGCCCAGGCCTCCCTGGCACCTTGGCGGCAGGCCGACATCTTCCATAAACGGAAGCGCTGCCGCGCTCCCTGAAGCTTCTACGCAAGCTCTCCAAGGCCCTCGGGTAGGGAGAGGGACGGCCATAAGGCCTGGACGACGCCGCTCATCGCCTGCCGAACGCGTTCGAGCAGTTGCACCAGCTCGGGAAGTTGATCACCCATTGAGACGGGCATCTCCTCCGCAGGGCGACCTGTGAGCACACCTACAGACATATTTCTGTCAATTGACTTCCTCACCGAACTCTTCTTTTCAAAGGAGTTCGCTCAAGCACTTACTATAGATGCCGCGATGAAGCCGTTGATTCTCCTTCATGGAGCCAGACAGCTTGGCCCGAACACCTTTCAGCTCTTCTCCAAGCTGGGCGTGGGCATCCTGGAGTTTGTTCCTTTCCTGCTGCACCTTCGAAAGCACCCTCTCACTGGCCTTCAGCTGGCGCAGTAGTTGTTGCTTGTCCGGATCAAGTCCGGCAACATCTGCAATACCATTGTCAGATTTATACACACGCCGCACACCGCTTATCTTTCTGAAATAATGTGTTACCGGAGGGGGTTTCTGTGCCTCCTTCTGCGGCATCTAGTGCGGCCTCAAGTTGGGCCTTGCACTCCCGCAGCTCCTGGGACAATCGGGTATTCTTCTCTATAAGATCCTGCAAATTATATGATCCTTAAATCAGTTACTTTAACTACTTTAAGTCTCGGGGGCTACTGGCATATACAACCATTAAAATCTCTTACCCGTATGTCTTTTACATATTGCTCCGTGGCTCTGGTTAAACCATCTTGAGCGGCACGGAGGTGCGCGTCTCCCGCGTTAAAGGCATTCAACGCCTCTGGGGAGAAACACACATCATGCAGAACTGTCCGGCGACACCTATGATTCATGGCGCTCTCCACCTCAGACCTGGTGGCGGACAGCCGGTCGGCATCCTCCGCTGGAGGAGAATCTGTCTCGCGCCTTGCGCTCGCCTCCCCCTCCGGACCAGGTGTTGGAGCCTGACGGGCGGAGGCTTGGTTGGCGACCTCTCCGGACACAGTCCGGCGAGTGCTCTTTCTCCTGGAAAGGTCATGAGCATTAATACACCTCCTGGGAATCCTTTTCCTAAATAACAGTCGCGAGCTATAACATTGCGGTGACGTTTCGATCCGCTCTGCACTCCTCTTCCGCCTGCTGGGCCGGACTGACCCTTGTTGGTCAGCCGCCATGGGCTCGGCTTCCTGCCTTGAAGGCACCTCCTGTGAGACACCATTGTATACGGTGGTCAGAAATGCGCAAGGACGAAATAATGGTGTCAGGACTTCGGTCGCAATCACCTGGGGAGCCGGAGATAGGCCGGGGTAGTCAGCCGTAATGGCGACCAGAGCATTGTCCATGCAGAGTTGGTGGAACACCCCGTCGATTAGCTCCACCTTTATGTCCGGATCCTCTTCGGAGGCCAGATCAAGGGATCTTCCTGAATCCTCGGGCTGTGGAGCCGGACTATGTATGCCCTCCACATCGCGATGCAGCTCCTGCGTCGAAATCGTAAAATAAGGTACTTAACTTTGAAAGCATGGGTCGGATAAATAAAATGTCCGCTTACCCAGCGCCGAGGGTTATTCATGGAGAACCCATTCAATGGGCTCGTCTGGAGGAAGTCCTCCTTCTCCCCCTTGTACAGACCGGACAGAATCTTCACCAGATCTTCGGCCGATCCCGGCCCTTTGCGGCCATGACGGGTGGCATCATTTTCCCCGTTGAAATCCCACATGGGGTGGCCCCTGTATTGCAGCGGTTGCACCCCCCCGCATTATGCACGTGGCCATGACTCCAATCATGGTCAATCCGGAATGGGCCAGCAACCTTATCCGGCCCATCAAATAATGGACGCCCTTGTCTTCCTCCAGTTGAGGGCTCCGCGGGCGCCAACTTAGGCGTTTCTTCAGAGGAGCCTTGCTGAACTCCGGGAGGCCGATCCGAACTGGGTCCAGCAGTGGAGCGTCTTCTATGTAAAACCATTCCGAAGGCCAGTCTTCGGACGCCTTCTTTGGGGTTCCGGATGGATATCCGGTCCCGGCGATGCGCCATATTTCGGCACCGCCCACTTGATATATTGACCCCTCGTGAGAACGGGGTACGAGGCTGAATAGCCTCTTCCACAGCGCAAAATGGGGCTCGATGCACAAGAATAGCTCGCAAAGAGCTACGAAACCCGCGATTTTGAGAATAGAGGCAGGCGTAAGGTGATGGAGCTGGAGTCCATAGAACTCCAGAAGCCCGCAGAGGAACGGATGCACGGGAAATCCGAGCCCCCTTATTAGATAGAGGACGAAGCACACCCGCTCTCCTTTAGAGGGACTAGGGGTGGCCTCCGCTTTCGTCCCACCTTTGTAGGTGGCCAGCCCGGCTCGAACCGGGACCATAAAGGCCGGAGGAAGATATCCCTCCGCTTGAAGCTTCACCAGCTCGTTGTGCGGAACTGAGCATCTCCTCCAATCTCCTGGCGGAGGGCTGGGAGCGCGAGAGGAGGAGCCGCGTCGACGGTCCATGATGGAATGGGTTTTCGGTCAGAAGCGCTCCGATGAGTACTCGCGGAAGGAGGATGGTGTGATTTGGATCTGGATTCTTATCTCTCTTATAGGCGGATTATTTGCGCAGCTAGGGGGTAAAACATAAAAGATACCCTGGCTTTTCGCATTAGTGCGACGCGTGGAAGAGGGTCATTATTGGGCGTGGAAGCCAAGGAGCACAACCTTTGTAAGGGAGCCGGACACTATTCGGCCAGCACATGGAATTTGGAGAAGAACCCTCCTTGCAACGCCGAAGACAATATACGCGCTGGACTCGTCGTCATTGAAGCCTGGTTCGGGGGCTACTAAGGGAGTCCTGGACTAGGGGGTGTCCGGATAGCCGGACTATCATCATCGTCCGGACTCCAAGACTATGAAGATACATGATTGAAGACTTCGTCCCGTGTCCGGATGGGACTTTCCTTGGCGTGGAAGGCAAGCTTGGCGATACGGATATGTAGATCTCCTACCATTGTAACCGACTCTGTGTAACCCTAGCCCTCTCCGGTGTCTATATAAACCGGAGGGTTTTAGTCGGTAGGACGGACAACCATTACAACAATCATACCATAGGCTAGCTTCTAGGGTTTAGCCTCCTTGATCTCGTGGTAGATCCACTCTTGTACTACCCATATCATCAATATTAATCAAGCAGGAGTAGGGTTTTACCTCCATCGAGAGGGCCCGAACCTGGGTAAAAACATCGTGTCCCTTGTCTCCCGTTACCATCCGCCTAGACGCACAGTTCGGGACCCCCTACCCAAGATCTGCCGGTTTTGACACCGACACCGGTATACTACGTATCCACTGTCCTCACACCATGCAAGTCATGGTACCCACATTATGAAAAAATAGCATATGTGGTCTTCATGGCATCCCGGAAACTACGACACTACTTTCAAGAGTGTTCAATAACGGTGGCCTCCGAAGTACCACTCAATGATATAATAAATAACCGCGATGCCACGGGCCGGATTGCTAAGTGGGCCATCGAGCTCCTCCTGTTCGACATCATATACAAACCACGGTGAGCCATTAAGTCACAATTACTGGCTGACTTCGTCACCGAATGGACAGAAGCCAAACTCCCTAAAGAGTATGGCACGTACTCCAATTGGATCATGCACTTTGACGGCTCTAAAATGCTGGCAGGTCTGGGAGCGGGCGTTGTCCTGACATCCCCCACCGAAGATACAGTCCAATATGTACTCCAAATACTATACACAGACTCCAACAATGCAGCCGAATACGAGGCTCTGTTGCATGGTCTTCGGATGGCAGTCTCCATGGGCATTCAACGCCTAGAGGTGCGTGGGGATTCGAACCTCGCAATATCTCAAATAAATGGAGACTTTGACGCCAAGGACCCGAAAATGGCGGCTTACCGCAATGCCGTCCTCAAGATGTCAGCTCGGTTTGAGGGGCTCAAATTCCATCATGTGGTCCGAGAAAACAATCAAGCGGCGGATATCCTCGCCCGCATCAGCGCCAAGAGCGACCCTGTCCCACCGAATATCTTCTTGGAAAGGCTGCTCAAGCCATCCGTGGTTTGGCAAGGGGAGACTGGCAATACTAGTCCGGATCCGACCACAACCCCAGATCCCAAACAGACTGGCATAATTGGAGGCTCCACCACCAAAATAACACCTTCGGCCCATGTGATCATGGCTGTCATCGCCCCATGGACAGAACCCTACTTAGCCTACCTAAATAGGCAAGAACTCCCCGAGGACCAAAATGAGGCACGTTGCATCGTGCGACGCTCTAAAGCCTACAAGGTTCACGAGGGAGAGCTTTATAAGAAAAGCGCTACCGGAGTACTCCAAAGATGCATCTCCGAAGAGGAAGGGCGGCAACTCTTGGCCGAAATTCACGCTGGACTCGGCGGCCACCATGTTGCAGCTCAGGCCCTTGTAAGCAAGGCCTTCCGTACAGGTTTCTACTGGCCGACAGCCCGAGCAGATGCACAGGACCTCGTCCAACATTGCGTCAGTTGCCAGGTTTTCGCAAACCAAAGCCATAAGCCACCTACCGCTCTCCAAACAATCCCCATAACTTGGCCCTTTGCGGTCTGGGTGCTCGATATGGTCGGACCCCTTAAAGGAGGAAGCCATAAGAAAAAATACCTATTGGTCATGGTAGATAAATCCACCAAATGGATAGAGGCCAAACCAGTTAAAACGGTCGAATCCAGACCAGTGATAGACTTCATATCAGGGGTTGTACACCGTTACGGTGTCCCCCACAGCATCATCACCGATAATGGCTCCAACTTCACGGCCGACGAGGTGAAAACTTGGTGCGGCAACATGGGCATTAAGCTCGATTACGCCTCCGTCTATCACCCCCCAAAAAACGGTCATGTCGAACGAGAAAATGATCTTATTATGAGCGGCATCAAACCCAGACTAGTGTGATCCTTGAAGAAATCAGATACTCACTCGGTCGAGGAGCTTGACTCCGTACTATGGGGACTATGGACCACGTCGAATCGCACTACCGGATACACACCATTATTCATGGTGTATGGCGCAGAGGCGATATTGCCCTGCGATATCATTCATGACTCACCACGAGTGCACATGTACGAAGAGAGAGAAGCCGAGCTTGATCGGCGGGATAGTCTAGATGCCCTGGAGGAGGAGCGCGACGTTGCAGAAGCCCGTTCCGCATTCTATCAGCAACAGGCTCGAAGGTATCAAAGCAGAGAAGTACGGGCCAAAACTTATAACATTGGCGAACTCGTTCTACGCCTATCGGAGAAGAAAAAGGACAAGCTCAAGCCCAAGTGGCAGGGTCCCTTCATAATTTATAAAGTTCTCACCGGAGGAGCGTACCGCCTACATGATTCATCAGATAATCGACTCGAGCCGAACCCATGGAATGCGGCCAGACTCCGAAGAATCTACGCCTAGCGCCGGACTCTGTGTTCGTCTCCTTACCTCCGCCCCTTTTTAATTTATTTCCTCTTTCTTTCCTTTTTTATGGCCCTAAAAAGCTTCAAGTGTGACTCGACTGCACAATCTTGACGCGCTATGCGCACTCACTATACCTGGGGGCTTCTCATACAGAAGCTTAATATAATTATCTTTCGGGCTTCATGCCCACCACATATGTGTCACTTTACCATATGTACCTTTTCTTCGCCATTATATGCATTGATATGACTTAAGTTTTGGCCAAGCTGGGTTGCCTGGGTCCTGTGTTTATGCCCTATGTTCCCGTTAGTTCGGCTAGGGCATAAGGGGAGCACCTCTGCGATTGTTACTACCGTGTCCGCCGGACGTGTACCTCAGACTGGGTGAAGCCGAAAGCTAGCGTTCTTAAGGGAATATTCGGTCAGTGAACAAAAGATGTTTCTTACCTATTACAATATAAACCCCTAGATGTTTCATATCCCACGTCTCTGTTCGCAGTTCGGACATGCACATTAATGCATGCGTACCCGAGGAAAGGAACCTTTAACGGAACTATTCTCCCTGGAAGATGTTTCTTACTATCCATGTAATATAACGTAGCTAGTTGGGTACTTGTCTGTTCAAGCACTTATGACCCCTACGCCTGGTTTCCACGCGTATCCCGGTTTTACATAACTGAGCGGGTATTCGGATACACTACAGACTGTCGGGTCCGGAGGTTGAAGCGAAAAGTTCCGCCATGACAAATGATTTACAATCTGGCTAGGGACAAAAAATGTCAATTGAAGTACACATTCACTTAGACTGGCTAAATTCTTCTTCTATACCATCCAGCAGGCTGTCTAGCCTACAATCCTGTTAGGAATACTTTGCGGCTAATCCTACCTGGTCATATGCCAGACTAACGGGAATCTCGTTCCATCTGACCCTATAGGTCCGAGCAGGGACATGCGATTCGGATCAACCTTGGTGTACTGTGTTTTTACCATGGCTCTGTGTAACGCCCCGAATCCGATGCGCCAGGTTTCTTCCAGTTATTCGTCGTCGTTGCCATGTCATTTGCTTGCGTGTTGCATTTTGCCATGTCATCATCTGCATGTTTTTCAAAACTTGCATCCGTTCGGGTTCCCCCGGTTCTATCCGTTGTCCGTTCTGAGCCCAACCACACTCGCACGCGCCCGTCGCCCCTCTCAGACCTTGTTTCTTGAGCGGGAGAAAAATGTTCTCGGAATGGGCCGAGATTGGCCGAGTGGCCTTTGTATATCACTGGTAGAGCGCCCGTCAAATTTCGTTCCATTTGGAGGTCGTTTGATGCCTCAACGGTAAACCGTGTAACCGCAAAAGCCCCTTTTGTCTTGCAGCCCAGCACCCCTTCACACAGCCCACCTAGCCCATCTAAACCCCTTCCATGCTCTCCGCCGTTCGATCACGATCGTGTGGGCGAAAATCACTCCTCATTTGGACTCTCCTAGCTCCCTCTACCTATAAATATGCCTCCCCCTCCGAAATTCTCGGGCAAACCCTAGTCTCCCTCCTCCTCGCGCCACCGTACAAATCCCCCTCGCTGCCGGACATGTCTGCCACCTGCTCCGCCCAATCCCTGCCCGACACGTGTCCTCCGCCGCCATCTCGCCCGCGCCCCGCCGCCGCGGCCCACGAGCCCATGGCGGGCCCGCCCCGGGCCGCACCGGGCCCGCACGC
>NC_041389.1:249541967-249543992 GCF_002162155.2 Triticum dicoccoides
AGCTCCGGCCACCTCCATCGCAGCGAGCCTCTTCCCCGGTCGGATCCTGGCAAGGGGCGCCGGATCCACCGCCCTCGAGCTTCGGCCTCCTCCCCGCAGCTCCGGCCGCCGTCCCCCTCAATTTCGGCGAGATCTCCGGTGAGGTTCGGGAAGTGGGATCATATCCACCCACTCCCCGATCCAAACGCCCCGCTGCGCCCGGATCTCCTCATCCCGCTCCGTCCCGTCCAGTTTTTCGCGATGGTAAAATTCTTCTAAGTCCCTAATTTTCAGCATTCTGGTGCCCTGTTCAACATGACATAACACTCCAATCGTAGATCCATTTTGCATGCATAATATATAAATATGTTCATTGTGAGATGCTCTTAATTTCATTCCATTGTGGCATGCTTGTTTGTGTCCAGCTTGATGCCCTAATCATCGTTGCAAGAGTGCTATATGATGTTTACTGCTGGAATCTGTCGATTGTTAACATCATTTGTGCATCTCGTGAGTGCCACAACTTTGTCTCTGTTTATGCTATGATGATGATCTTGATATGCACATGTTATGCTCTTCATGATATACATGTTGGTGTGCTTTGAATACATGTTAGGTTGCATCTTGGTATCTTAATCCCTGTTGCAAAAGTGTATGTTGATGTTAACTAGTGAAAACTGATGTAACTTGCTGATTTGTCATTTTTGTTGCATTTTGTGTGTGCATCCTATGGGCATGATGTCTACATGTTTTAGGAGAATATTTATATCATCTTTATAGGGTGCAATTTATGCATTTTTATATGCCCTGTAGTGAGTGCATCAAGCTTGTGAAGTGCCTACTTGCTGTTTGGGCAGATTGTTGTTATATCTTGTTTGGAGTGTATGTGTTGCACTGTTGCTTCGTTTTGAGCATGCTCTATATGAAACTTGCTTGATTTTGCATGTAGTTTCATCCTATCTTGTTGCATCTTTGTTTTGGGTGTGTTGGCTTGATGTTTGAATGCATTTTGCATCAATGCCATGTTTAACTTGTTTTGCTCATATCTTCTAGGCCGTAGCTCCGAACTAAATGAACTTTATATGTAACTTGACTAGAATTTTGTGTAGATCATCTTGGTGCATTTTAACTTGCGGTTTAACAACTTGAACATAAGGTTTATTCAGATCTGGACCAATTTCTAAATTTACATATGGGGTCTTTCCGGTTTTGTCATATGTTGTTCCAGCCTCATTTAAACTTGCTTTGATGTGTTGCTCTTGTATGCATCATCTCTTGCCATGAGTAGCTTCATGTAGCCTTTGTCATGCATCTTGTTCGGTTGTGCATCATGTCATGTTTATGTGTTGAGCGTTTATCGTGTGTTGCTTCTTTCCGGTTGTGCTCCTTCTCGTTAGTTCCTGTTTTGTTGCGATCGTGAGGATTCGTTCGTCTACGCTTGGTTCGTCTTCATGGCTTCATCTTCTTCATGGACTCGTTCTTCTTCCTTGTGGGATTTCAGGCAAGATGACCGTCACCTTGGATCTCATTACTATCATTGCTATGCTAGTTTCTTCGTTCTACCGCTATGCTGCGCTACCTATCTCTTGCTTATCAAGCCTCCCAAATTGCCATGTCAGCCTCTATCCTTTTCACCCTTCCTAGCAAACCATTTCTTGGCTATGTTATCGCTTTTGCTCAGACCCTCTTATAGCGTTGTTAGTTGCAGGTGAAGTTGAAGATTGCTCCATGTTGGTACAGGATTATGTTGGGATTTCACAATATCTCTTGTTTAATTAATGCATCTATATACTTCGTAAAGGGTGGAAGGCTCGGCCTTATGCCTGGTGTTTTGTTCCACTCTTGCCGCCTTAGTTTTCGTCATACCGATGTTATGTTCCTTGATTTTGCGTTCGTTACGCAGTCGGGTGGTTGGGACCCCTTGACAGTTTGCTTTGAATAAAACTCCTCCAGCAAGGCCCAACCTTGGTTTTAACATTTGCAACCTAAGCCTTTTTCCCTTGGGTTTCCGGAGCCCGAGGGTCATCTTTATTTACCCCCCCCCCC